>NC_089912.1:28882334-28999834 GCF_040182565.1 Anser cygnoides
GATTCTTTAAGATTTTGTTGTTGTTGCTGTAGTTGTTTTTTGTTTGGTTGTTGTTGTTGTTTTTCCCTCTCAGATGTCTTCTCACAACGTAGTTACTCATAGGCAATGGTAGAGCACCTCTAGAAATATGCCCAAAAATGTTTTATTCAGTTCTCTAATCTATAACTTGAAGAGAAAAGACGACAGATGGTGTTTTCTTTGCCTAACGTGGAGGAGTTGTTTGTGCTGGCATAGAGTAAATGGTATTTTGTTACTTCTCAATGATTCTATGTAGTTTTGAATAAGAACAGAGAGAAAAAGACCTTTGGTGAGTTTCACTGCTTCATTAAAATCTACTTGCTCAGTCATACTGCAGCCTTCTCAGTAAATTCCTGGGGGATTTTTGGTTTAGTGCACCCCCAACTACCACCACCACCACCACCACCCAAGACAGTGAAGATAGATACACAGTAGCAACACGCTCAACCTCAAATGTCAGGCTTGCTTGTTTTAACGCTATTTGTACAGGTTTTACTCTAAAGGTGAAATAATTCTGTTGAGACAGAAGCTGTTGCTGTGATCATTAAGGGTTGTCTAATCCGTCATCAATGCTGAGACTAGCCTAAACCAAAAGAAACTAGTCCATCCTTAATTGTTCTAGACTAGGCCTTCTTCACTGAAAATGTTCATGACTCTCTAAGCTTTTTTTGACATGCCTGCTTGTCTGTTCTAAGGGCTTGGGGTGGCATTACAGCTTGAACCTTTTACTACTGAGAGCAAAAGATTGAAAGGCAGACTTGCTGTGAAGCACCTCCTGATCCTTCATTTTGTCAGCCCTAGTTTAGAGATGAAAGAATTGCAGCAGCTAATGCTGGATCTCCCAGGTATCTTGGACATTCACACCAATGTATGTCCCAGTGTCTCTGTGGAAGAGGAAGTAGAACCGCTGCTGATGGAACAGGACAAGAGCACTGTGAAGAGAAGGATGCAGGGGAACTGATTTGTGGTTGGGATTCTCTATCTAGAAATGATGACAAAAGGTAACAGAAAACTTGTGGGGCTGAAAGCTGGAGAGTAAAGAGACTATGAGATTTTTAAGAAGAGAGTGCTTTATTCAGGAACGAAACTTCTGTTTGTGTATGTAGTCCTTGAATTGTAATTCACTCTAGTTGGTGGAGAGTATGGACTTTCATTCTTAGTTTCCAATAAACTGCTATGTTCTCATTTTTGTTTTAACACTGACACAGCATTACTGACTTGATAAATTTTATTTATTGATCACTTTAAAAACTCATATTGATCACTTTAAAAACTCATTCTCCTCTGATCATTGACTACTCAGCCTGTGTAACCTATTCCTGAGTCTGTAGTTATCACTTCATATATGGTTTGTCTCTAATTCATAGGTGGTGTTTTGAAGCAATTTTTTCTGTTTTGTTGATGTTGTTGTTGTCATTGTTGTTGTTGTTTGTTTGTTTTTGATTTTGTCCTCCAAATTCATTCTAGAAGACTTTCCACTTTTTACCAAAAAAATAAAAAATAAAAAAATTTACACTTTTGTCAGATTTTTAAGTGTCCTGACATACCACTCTTCACCTCAAGGGGAGGACACGGAAATAAATGATTTAGTTTCTGCTAGCACAGGGGTTTAAAAATAATGGTTGTTGCACCTGCACAAATCACAGTGACTATATATGCAGAGTACACATGGATAAACTTTAAATATGATAAAGAACTGCCGTTTTTACTTCCGTTGATGCATTTTTGATGTGATCACGAGGAATAAGATTTTCAGTTTACATATGACATTAAAGTCTTCGGTCTTTGATATGACCAGAAGATTCACTCGTTGAGAGGTGCCCTTGCTTCAAGCTGCTGCAACACCAGCCTGTAGATGGCAGCAGAAAGTTCCCGGAATTAGTTCCCAGATCGGTCTGATCTAGACTGGTGTTTAATGAATGGAGATTGTAAAAGCATCACCAGTGTCTATGATACAGTCAAATGTATTCAGAGTCAGGATGCACCATCTTTGCTTCTGCCTGAGTGTAATTAAGTGGCCACTGCCTCACAGTTGTTAAAAACTACTGAGCTCACGTACAGAACTTTTCTTCGGTTTCTTCCAACTGTAGTGAATGAATTCTCCCAGGCTGCCATCTGAGAACTACAAGGAAGAAATGGTGGTATTTCTTCTGTCAAAGATTAACTCTAAATGTCTAGTGTTTCAAAAATATAATTACAGTACACAGTACAAAAAAAGGAGGCGGTAAAATAAGTACTTTACGTATTATCGTAAAATCTCCTGACATTATTAAAAGGTAGTGTTTTTCCAGTGCACCTATTACCTCTTGTTAAACAAGTTTTCATAAAAAACAGGTCAGTAGTTCAGTGTTTTTAGAATCCTGAACTTCCCCTTGCTCTTTAGTTGCTCTCATTTCATTAGAAATATTTCACATCACATAAGTTTACAGAAATTCTCTGGTCTAGGAGGTGCTGTGAGAAACCTTAGACAACTTTGGAATATTCTGGAAAAGTTAGTTATAGCATTCATAGCTCACATTCTCAGTCTTTGAACTGTCTCGTCTTCAAATGTGAATTCTTTTGGGAAGAAATTAATCTCTTTGTATCAGTAGGCATGTCTGTAAACATCTAGCACACCAACTCCACATCTACAGAAATTCTGGTGGGTGCCTCAGAATCTGATTTACTGCAATAGCTTTAATAAAGTGGATCGCAAATTAAACAGATGGCATGGGAGATGCGTATTCCGATCTATTCAGAGATGGTAAACATTTGCTCTTCAGACAGCTTTCTTCCTCTCTCTCTCTTCTTCTCCCCACTCCCCCTATTTTTTGGCCACAATCTTTTCCAGATAATAAGCAATTTACTTGTCTATGCAGTTATCATTTGCTTTGCATGCTAAGAATGGGAAATCTTTTATGTAATTTGCTTTCTGCAAAATGTGTTAAGGGCCGTTAGAAATCTTACTCTTATATTTCTACATTGAATTTATTTGTGTTTAAATCATTTTGAATGCTTTTTTTCCATTTTATTTTATGACAAACAGCATTAGTTGTTAAGTTGCTATATACTTAATAGTGTTTCTCCCTAACCTAAGCATTTGCTGTTTCATAAATTGAACTCCTTGAATGTGAAGAGGCCCTCGCTGTAGGTCTAGAAAGCACTTAGTTCATCCCAGTGCTGCCTAATGGATTTCAAAAGCACTTACAATCATTGGGTACCTTTGTCATCTCTTCAGTTTATAACATTGATGATCTGAGTCCATTTATATACTGAGTTTGCAGAACTGGTTGAGCTGGAAATAACACGTGACTGCTTCGGTTTCCCCTTATGAGATAGTATCAGTGAAGGCTGGTCTGTGGAATTGAATGAGCTCTAAACACACCATTAAAACACTCTTGTACTAGGACAGAGTTACAATCTAGTTTCCATTTTTAGGCATGGCAACTAGAGGCATTTTTTTATCCTTCCTTTGTAGAAAGGATAACATGCTTTGGTATTTTGTAAGGGATCTTTGTGTGTTTGTGTGCATGTGTGCATGTGTGTGGCTTCTTATCCTCAAAAGGGTGTGCTATTTTTGTCTCTTACAGACACTTCAAATCTGGTTCCCTTTTTCCAAATGTTTGTTTTACTCCCATCCTCATGTTTAAGGGAAAAGCAAATAAAATTTTTATTTGTTTATCTTTCTTTATAGAGTAATTTGATCTGCACATATGTAGGCTTGAACTCTGCGGCAGTTGGTTGTGTAGGCCTTAGTAAAGATCTTTGAACTTCCTTCGGTTTCCTTAGCTGCTCCAAAGTAGAATAGCCAATACCACAGAAGTATCCTCATCTGAAATAAATAAACAAACAAACAAACAAATAAACAAACAAACAAATAAATAAAAATACCAGTATGCTAATCACTAGTTCCTGTGTAGTTTTCATTGTTGATGGAAAGATCTGCGTGGAAGATTAGAGAGAAAGATGTCAATGGGGCACTTCTGTACTCTTTGAAGTCTTACTCTTCAACAGATGAATTACCTTCTGCTTTCAAATAGTGTTTTTATTACAATATTTTGCCTAGTTGTTTTTCTAATTTAGTTATGCTGGGCTATGCTCTTCCACCATAATGGAAAGGTTGGTCATCAGCAGGAGGATATAGCAAGTTACTGGAAAGCAGCAGATGGAGCTAATGTGATGTGGCAACTGTATCCAAATCTAACATTCAACGGCTTTTATGCCTACAGCAAGTCTGCATGGCAGTCAGGTGTGACTGTAGCATTTGTAGCTGTACCCAAGGTGGCAGCAATCTATGTCTGTTGATACCAGTAAGAAAGAAGAATTACCAGTCACAGGCTTGCATGCATGGGGTTTGCATAAAACACGAGTAGCTATCCCATGCTTGGCTCTGACGCTGCTGCTGATACCTGCTTCAGGTAGATTGAAGTTAGCAAAGTTTTTCCTACTCTCCTGATTAGACTGCAATCATGTGCAATGCACTGTGTTTGTGCAAACATATGCATGACCCCTGGGGTCACTTCCAAGAGCTCCACTGACTGGTTGGCTTTCAGAGCGAACATTGGTAATGTTATGATAAGGACAGAATCAAAAATGCTGGCTGGATTTCCGAGCATTTTGATTCGTACTCTTTTGGTGCTGTATCTTTAGATGTTTATTCATCTGTTCTTACTTCTCCCAGAATTTCTTGCAGATTATTATGCAAGCTGTAGAGGTTGCCAGGTAGATCTCTGAAATTTTAAAAGGATCATTAAATCATTCACTTATTAACTGGTGTGAGGGGGAAAATACTGAAAGTAAAGAGAGTGTTTGGGGTTGGACCAATGGATAAAGGGGACATCAGAAGGCTGAAAGCAATCATGGGTTACAGAAAAATCCTATGAAATGCCAGCAGCTGCGGCTATATGCTCTGCAGTAAGAAAGCCAAGGACTAGTCTGGGGTAAAGGAGATAGGGTTTAAAATTCCCGTTAAGAATAAAACAAAGTCACTGTTGCAAAAACATCAACAGGAGTAGAGGCCTGGGGGAGGAAGACAGGTGTGCAGACAGCAAGGTTTCTTCTTCTGCTGGAGTACCAAGCTCCAAGGAAATTGTTCTCTGGGCAACCAGGGGACAAGCAACACCAGGCGGACTGGAGCCCTGCGCTACAGACAGTGACAGTGAGTATCTAATCCATCTAATGTAGGACCTTCCTTATATACTGTTTTTGTTTGTTTGTTTGTTTGTTTCAGAGAACTAGGACTCTAACACAGAGTGATGTCACCACTTCATTGTGTCCCTTCCACTGAGGGTACAGAAAGCCAGAAAGAGCTTCTGTCTTCTCAGGATCCAAGCTAACTTGGGTGGTGAAGGCAATGCCTCCTTTTGCCTTGTGCTCTGCATGACTGAGATTAACACCCTGTCACCAGAAGACTGACCAAACTTCAAGACCATGCATATCTTTGGTGAGAGCATTTTCTGCTGTTCAAGTTCAGTTTCTCTGAAGCCAAAAATGCAAAACCTAGGGGAAAAACAACAACAGCAAAGAAAAGACTACAAGAAAGTTTGATGTCTTTCAGATTAGGATGTTTCATTGACAGTGGAGATGGGAGGGAGCAAGTCTCATTTTTTCTCTATGCTCCAAAGACTGCTTTCTTTTGCTAGGCAACAGGAGGACACTCTCACTTTGCACAGAGCTGGGTCTAGAAGCCCAGATCTGCCTGTACCAGACAAGGAGGGCTGGAGACTGCTCTCAAAAAGAAAACAGCAAAACTTGTTGGTTAGAGCATGCTATGCAATAACAAACAATTGTTCATCAGCCTTCTTTAGACAGTGACCTGTAGACATTAATGCTGTCCTCTCTTTTGGCTTCCTGTGAATCTTAGGCAGGATTCTCACAGAATCACAGGATGGTTGAGGTCAGAACGTCACAAGGGACCTCTGGAGGTCACCTGGTCCAACCCCCTGCTCAAACAGGGCCACCCACAGCAGGTTGTCCAAGACCATGACACCATGACCAGACAGTTTATGAATACCTTCAAGGAGGTAGACTCTACAACCTCTCTGGGCAACCTGTGCCAGTGCTCTGGCACCCACAAAGTAAATAAATCTTTCCTGATGTTCAGAGAGAAGGAGCATCCTGTGTTCTAGTTTGTGCCCATTGCCTCTTTTCCTGGCACTGGACACTACTTAAAAGAGTCTGGCTCTGTCCTTTTCGCATTCTCTCTTCAGGTATTTCTATACATTCATGAGATCCCTCCTGAACCTCCTCTTCTCCATGTTGAACTATCCTGGCTCTCTCAGCCTTTCCTCATGAGAGAGGTACTTCAGGCCCTTCATAATCTTTGTGTCCCTCCCTTGGACTCTTTCCAATATGTCCAGGTCTCTCTTGCACTGGAGATCCCAGAACTGGATTCAGTACCCCAGGTGTGGCCTCACCAGTGCTGTGTAGAGTGGAAGGATCACGACCCTCAACCTGCTGGCAATGCTTTGCCTAATGCAGCCCAGGATACCATTAACCTTTGTTGCAGCAAGAGCACATTCCTGACTGATGTTCATCTTGGAGTCAACCAGGATCCCCAGTTTTTTTTCTGCAAATCTGCTTTCCAGCTGATCATTCCACAGCACGTCTTGGAATCTGGGGTTACTCCTTTCCAGGTGCAGCACTTTCCTCTAATGACAGCTTCTCATTTAAAATGTGGTTGCAAGGAAACTATAGGTGTCTTGTGGTCAGTCCTCCAAGCCAGGAGATACCACACCGTTTCATTTTGTCCAGGCTAGACTAGTAGCCTGGTACACCGGTAGCTTAGTAGGTATGTCAGCCATTTGTTTTGAGCCATTTTATTGTGCCATGTAAAAAAGAACAATAGCATATGAAGAAACTTGCCTTTGAGTACCAGTTCAGGATGTTATAACTGAAGTATCTTTAGCCTTTTCAACCTAGTTTTTCCTGTGGTCTTGTTTTTAATGCAGTAAGATGAATGTAGCAGGAATTTGAGTCAAAACAAAATGCAGACATTAGGCTACCTACCATCAGTAGAGGTTCATACATCTTACCCTCAGGAATCACATCCAGAAATGGCAATGAAGAAGACAAAAACCTCACTACCAACTGCACACTATCTCTTCCACCATTGAATGTGAACAACACTTTGTCCCGGCTCACTGTAACTTGTCTTCATTTCTTCCTGTATTAGATCCTTTTCTTAATTTCTCTCAGTAGGAATAGTGGAATAGTTTTGCCAACCAAAATTAAGTACTTCTGCTAATCCTAGGAAGAATGGAAGTACACCACAAAAATCAAGGTCAAAGGTAATACCATCACCATAAGAATACCATAGCCATCTTTACTGCTCCTTTATGTCTGCAGGTGGTGTAATTGGTTAAATGATAATGTGTTTAAATGGTTTTACAAATTTTAGCAGCTGTAGGAGCCACCTCCTAGGGACAGATCTTAGCTGTCATTTTTCGTTTGAGTGGCCTTTGTCTTGCCAAAGCCTGAAGGTAGTTCTAAATCAAGATCTATTTAGTAGGGAAATCAAGGTGCTAAAAAAGAAGGCAATGCATGATAACAATGCAAATGTTAGACAAAATGTCACCAGGTTATAAGCCTTGAACATAAGGATAATGGACATGTCAGTATTCTTTCTAACCTTCTCACTATGGAGAATAATTATCCATTAATAATTTTTGAATCACAGAAACAGTTCAAGTAGAACAAAGATCCTCTAGGAACCCGTTCTAGTGTGTGACCACTCACATATGGTGAAGAAATGACTTTCTTTTATTTATTCAAATAGTCTGCCCATCCTTCATAGTAGTGTAACATGTGGTGTATTCTTCCTTTTTTGTCACAAAGACAGAAATTAAATAGTGATTTGTGCAGCTCTGTAGCATTTTTCCCTTGTCTCTACCCTCAACTTTAATGATCTCTCTAATTAGCAGAAAACTTGGGTAGGCATGAAGAAGCACAAGCCTTGTAATGCCAAGTGATGATGGCTTTGACTTCGATCAGATTAGGATCTTCACAAATATGTGTAGGACCTTCACAAATCCAATTATACTGTTTAACATACCAATAGGAAGAGTGTTCCCAGCATAAGCCTCACAGTCATTAATCATGACATGAGCCACGAATCCATTCCATATTAATTCTAATTCTGGTTAGGGTAATAGCAAATAACAGCTCATTTATGAAAAATGTGTTAGATTTTTTAAATTAATTTTTATCTGACTGAACTTTGTCTATTAGTGTGGAGTGGAAGGTACTCAGACTGCTTGTGATTTGGTTCAAAATGTAATTCCTTCTGATTTTAGATTGATTATTTCTGTATCTTCGGTGGAAGCTCCTTTGTTCCTTGTCTTGTGAAAATCTGGTGGCTGACATTTGGCTGACCTCCTGACACTGATTGTTACACGGATGTTTCTATCTGCTCAGTCACTGCTAGGCTCGGATGTGTCCAGTGGCCAGAGCAAAGAGCCCTTAGCTGCTGCCAAGTAATTCTGCCCTAGAAAGGACATAGCTCTGATCCTGAGATAAGGAGACCTGCTCAAAAGGATAGTGAGATTAAGCATAGCAGCATATTGACATATGCTCACAAATTCAACCTTGTATTTTATTTGCAGTTCAGGGGTGTCCTGTACAGATGTAACACCTTTTGAGCTTCACCATTAAAGTGCCTTACCCAGCATACAATGAAGAATAATACTCTTTCACATACAGAAGTAGTTCAAAAACTATTCTTTGCAATTCCACATCTGAGTCCTTGCTACTGCTGTCTGTTTGTCTCTTTTGTCTCTTTTGTTCAGCATAGCTAATATTTTTCCTCTGCTCAGAAGATGACAGATGTGCAGCTTTCTGTTCCTGAGCATCAATCCAGGGAGGACACCCTATTCAAATGCGCTACAGGCCCCAAAGCTGCCATCCAGGTGGGGCCAGCGGTATCCATACTACACACAAAGAGTGTCCTCAGGCCCCATAGCTATCCCTCCAGGCTGTCTTAGCACTTGCCCTGCTCCTGACTTTGCTGACTCCATCAGGCAGCCTTTAGAAGTGAGCCCTCGCAGGTCCTTGCCACCGACCTGTGCAGTCTCTGGAGGTGCAAGAAAGGTTCACAGGCAGTATAGCCTTCCCACACCTTCCTTGGCAACTGGACTTTGTGGGCCTGGTAAGGAGGGACACCTGCCCCTACAGGCCCTGCCTTCATGGAGAAGGAGGCTGAGGAAAGTGTGCATAGTACCTTGTGAGCCTCACAAAATAAGAGGGGATGGATATCAGCCATAGGACAGGTACTGTGCTTCTCGTGCTGCTTGACCAAAGCTGTTTCTGAGGCACTCAGCAGCAAGCACACAGTATATCCAGTCCTCTGTCCTGCCCTGTGTTCTGCAGCCAGTGGCACCCTGAGACCTGACTTGGTAGGAGTCTCTGGGGTGGTGAGGGGAGAGGTATTATTCAGTACAGCTGTCGTGAGCTTGTTATTCTGAACTGCCCATTGCAAAGCTTCCATTTTGGTGATGAGAAATTGAAATAAGAAGGTATTCAGCATTGCTCCCTTCCTGTCCTCTCTCTTTCACTGTGCTGCTATGCAATAGGAGCCACAGATGCTTGCTTAGGTTGCAAAGAAGCTGTTTGACTGTGATAATTTGGTGCTATACTGAAGAACATGCTCTCTTGAACACATGCAGCGTCACAGCTGTGACTGTGCTGCACAGACCACACTACACTCACAGCCGGCTTGTTTTCTCATGTTAGGCTGTGTTCTTGCTGCTCTTCAGGCTGCTTTTGCCCCATTTCTGTCAAATGCAGAATTTGTAAATAGTCCTGGGTGATCACTGGATCTGGATTCTCCAGAGAAGGTGATGGGTGATAGTAGTAGGAGATTCCCTTATTAGAGGTACAGAGGCACCCATTTGCCAACCTGATCTTGAGAGAATTCAGCTGCTTACCAGCTGCTTGTATGAGGGATGTCACCGAGAGACTGCCAAACCTCATACAGTCTAGTGACTATTCTCCACTGCTGCTGTTTCACATGGGTACCAGTGATGTTGTCAGGAGCTGTCAGAGGAATATCAAGAGGGATCACAGAGCCCTGGAGCAGCAGTAAAGGACTCAGGAGCACAGAAAGTTTTTTCATCAGTCCTGCTGGTCAAAGGGAAGAGGATGGAAAGGATGAGTCAAATCTGGCAAATCAACAAATGGTTACAGGGCTGGTGCCTCAAACAGGGGTTCAGCTACTGTCACAGACAATCTGTGACAGGACTTGCTTTGAGAAACCTAGTCTGCTGGGGGCTGATGAGGTCCACCTCTCAGAGAAGGGGAAAAGCATCTTCAGCCATAGGCTTGCCAAGTTTTAAACTAGAGTTACCAGGGGAGGAGAAACTCACTCCATTCCACTCCTCCCAGTTTGATGCCAGTGTCAGCGATAGATGCCCAGAGCCTGGAGAAGGGTCATGGGTCAGCAGAAGAGCACCTGAAGAGCAACACAAAGGAATTCCAGCCACTCCAGCCAGTCAGTCAGGGGCTGACTGAAATGTCTCTGTGCTAACACAGGTAGCACGGGGGACAAGAGCAGTTAGAGATGTACACATGCCTGCAGGGCTATGGCTTAATTGACATTAGGGAGATGTGGTAGGATGGCTCCCCTGACTGGAGTGTTGGCATGGAAGGATACAGGCTCTTTGGGAAGGACAGGCAGGAAAGGCGAGGAGGGAGTATCTCTCTCAATGTAAATAATATGATATCCTTGATATCCTTGTCTCTAAATTGGAGAGATGTGGATCTGAGGGATGGACTACTTGGTGAGTAAGGAATTGGCTGGATGGTTGCACTCAAAGAGCTGCAGCCAACAGCTCAATGTCCAAGTAGAGATCAGTAATGGGTGGTGTTCCTCAGGTGTCCGTACTGGGACTGGCACTGTTTGCCATTTTTTTGGTGACATGGACAGTGGGACTGAGCGCACCCTCAGCAAGTTTGCCAATGACACCAAGCTGACTGGTGCAGTCAACATGCTGGAGGGAAGGGATGTCATCCAGAGGGACCTGGACAGGCTGAGACATGGGCCTGTGAGAACCTCATGAAATTCAACAAGGCCAAGTGCATTGTGCTGCACCTGTGCCAGGGCAATCTCAAGCACAAATACAGGCTAGGTGGAGAATGGATTGAAAGCAGCCCTGAGGAGAAGGACCTGAGAATGTTGGTTGAAGAGAAGCTCAACATGAGCCAGTAATGTGTGCTTGCAGCCTAGAGAGCCAACTGTATCCTGGGCTGCACCAAAAGCAGCGTGGCCGGCAGGGCTAGGGAGGGGATTGTCCCCCTCTGCTCTGCTCTCGTGAGACCCCACCTGCAGCACTGTGTTCAGCTCTGGGGCCCCCAGCAAAAGAAGGACATGGGCTTATTAGAACACGTCCAGAGCAGGGCCACAGAGATGATCAAAAAGCTGACGCACATCTCCTCTATGAAAACAGGCTGGGGGAGTTGGGTTTGTTCCTGGATAATGGAGGAACAAGATAATGGAGAATAGTCCTGCCCAACGTGTCTCAGGGTTCTTGTGCATGAGGGCTCTTGTCTAGGAATTGGGACCTCCAAATTTACAACTCAATCCTCATAACTCTGGAGAACATCATACCCCTCGGCTGACCCTTCACTCAAGTGCTTTCCTGGTTTATCTGCTAGTTAAAGGATGCAAAACCAAGGTGCAATGAGTTTAGGTAGGCAGGGCGATTCAAGCAAGTAGATTTTCAGGTGCTTTCAGAAGTGACAGCAGGTGTCTG
The DNA here is from genome assembly GCF_040182565.1 of Anser cygnoides. Classification (NCBI taxonomy): domain Eukaryota; kingdom Metazoa; phylum Chordata; class Aves; order Anseriformes; family Anatidae; genus Anser; species Anser cygnoides. The sequence goes on from NC_089912.1 coordinate 28,894,079, forward strand.
AGGTTTGTGTACCTCCAGCAGCAGTTTAAATTTGAGTGTTTCTGGCTAGGCAGTTCTTGTCCCTGACAGAAAAGTGAGCTTTCTGGATTTCCCTTCATGATCCAGCCATGGATGGGAATGGAGCATGACCAAGTGCCTTAAATTGTCCCCTTTGGGCAAAGCTTTACAATGCCTGTATTGCAGGTGTCTGGCAGAACACTGATGAAGAAATGTTTATGAGTACTTAGAGACCTTGTTGTCCACACAGAAAGTAGTATACAAAAGTATAAATAGTAAATAAATAAATAAATTATAGAAGGTGCAATAAGATTGTAATTATTTTGCTTAGACTTATGGAATACCTCATGGTTAAGATCAGGAATATTAGTGTTAGTAGCAGATAAGAAATAAATCAGCCTACATTTGACCCAGACTTATCAGCAGTAGTTACTGGATAATCAATTCAAACATTACCTTGTTAGTAAACAGAAATATTCTCGTCACCCTCTAGTGCATTCTAAGCCAGATGTTACTCAGATAACATTTATCATTTTGCAATACTATATTGACATGTGAAACAGACTTTGGGGGTTGTTGGGTTTTTTTTGTTTGTTTTGCTTTATTTTGTTTTGCTTAGCATAACTACAAACCGGTGCTGCATTCTGCGTTGTTCAATAACCTAAGAATAATGATAATTAATTCATTTTCAGTGTATCTTTTCAGCATGTCATTCTTTGTCATCATAAAGAACTGACACAAAAAAACATTTTATTTGTTTATTTTAGTTGACTTACTTACTTATTTGTTGTTTGTTTGTTTTAGCAGATTAGTATCTGTCCAAAAAAGTCTTGGGGCAGATTTTGAGACTTTTGAATAATCTCTCTCAGAAGCCATATTCTCATGCCAAGTGTGGTTCCTTCAGCTTTCTTCACAGTTTATATCACATGTAAAGACATAGTCCTAGGCTATGGAATCAACCCGATATTTATTTAAAATTGTCAAATTGCAGCAGTTTCTTTCCATGATAATATTGCTTGCTTGCCTTTATGAATTGCATACAATTATTACAATGCCAACATATACTGTCTTTTAAAAGAAATATTAAAAAAAAAAAAAAGGTAAACCAACAAACAGAATAGGTGACTAACCCAATACATAGATTTCACCACCTTCTCACCTACTGCACTATTTAAAAATCTGATATTCTGCAATCATATAAAAATATGTTTTAAAGATACTAGACAATGCTATCTGACTGGTTAAAGTTTCAAGTTAACTAGCTTAACTTATGGGCAGTGGATGTTTTAATTGCTCTAGCTTAACATCTCTGATTTTTGTCTGGCTTACACCAGAACATGCAGGACAGTATGAAAAGTTTATGCAGCAGCCCTTTGACCCAGTGAAGTGGAGTCAGCAGGATGGGGGACACTCAAGTATGTTCTTATTTTGTGGCTTGTTTACCAGGCTGCTCACAGTGACTGGAAAATTCATTGTACATTAACTTTAGATTCTGCTTTTCCTCCTGAAGCGTGACTGTGGGCTGCGTAGCAGAGTGAAGTGTTACTTTCTATATTCTCTATGGTGTACTTGTTAAATACAGTGACTACTTCTAATGGTGGTGGGTTTGATGCTTGTTTACTTAACTGCTGGTTTATCCCTTTTTTTCTTGTTGTCGTTAATGTTGCCCTGTTGGAGCAGAAGCAGATAAAACAAGTTACAGCAATAAACATTCTTCAGAAAATCACTTTATCTTTAAAATTGTTTTTCTATGGTTACTTTGTAGTTTTAGTGTCTTTTCCTCATTTACTGCTTTATCATTACAGCTTACGTGCTAGCAGCTATATAATACTCAGCTCTGCATCTGTGAATAGAAATGACATAATTAAAAGCCAGCCAGCAGCATATTCCATCTACACTTTCATGCCTGCTTTAGCTGCCTTATTTCCCAGCAGAAGTCTGTTTGCGTTTGTTTTTCAGAAACTCAGCATGTCCAAATGTGGCAGGTTTGCTGTGACACAGCTTGTTCGAAGGGCACATTGGGCAGTGTCCACTCGGTGCATGTGCAGTAGCTTCTGATGTGCTGTTTTGATCTGTTTGTGCATGCAAGATATTTGTCCAAGTTGTCTGGGCATCTGCAGCTTATGCTCCACCCAGAGAGTCTGATCTCCCAGGCAGACAGTCAAAATCCACTATTGCTTCTAGACATAATTTCCAAAGAAGAAGGAGCATACATGTAAAGAAATTAAAAATGCGGTGTACCTAAATGCACTTTTCTGTTTACTAGTTACTTAGGTGGGTAGCAAAGCTTCAAATATCAGCATTTCTTCTTTTATTTTTGAAGTATTTTCTCTTTGACCTATGGCCTGTTTACAGGAAAAACTACCTCAAGCAACCTTTTTTCTGTATATAGGAACTTTCTCCTGCAAACGCAGCACGTCTGTCCCATTCTGCATGTGAACAGCCTGCAGTGGAATTGGTTATTTTAAATGGAGAATGTGAGTAAGTGCTTTGCTGGACTGCAGCCAGGAAGTGTGGAGCATTTCAGAACTCAGCCCTTCCTCTCTTTGCTTTGACATTTTTCAAAATCAAAGAATGGCAGTAGGCATCAAGTTAATACTATTGAATTACTCTATAAGAAGTAACTAGTAACTGCCTGGCATATTCAAGAAAGTTTTTCAAGGGCTGATTAAGAGCTGCTCAAGGAAACTGGCCTAATTTTCATATGACCATTTTGAACAAATACATTTCATGTGCATTCAACTCACATTCAGTCATCCTAAGACATATTGTGATCAGTTTAGTTTCAGAGGTGAAGAATCTCCTTCCTAACAGCAAGACTCACTGTCCTATTTTTAGGCAAAGTATATGTGATTACATAACTGTCTGTGGTATTTTGGCACTGGAAAAATACTATCAACCAGGAAACCCTGAAGCACTGGGGCTCTCTGCTTGTAGAGTGCTTGGAATGCAGCTTCCCTTAAATCAGATAGCATGACAATCAAGGTAAGAAGACCTGAAAACCAATAAACTTGGAATTAGTCATGCATACTTGTTCTGGAGAATCAAGAGAGCAAGTGAGTTTGATAGCCCTCAAAATACGTAGTTTTGAAAACATCTAGTTTTCTTTTCTCATCATAAATAAAAGAGATTTGAAAGAGAAATGTAGGGCAAAATCTTTCTCTTCCTCACTGTGTCTGAGTAAACTTGTTAGATGTAAGACAAAAGCTGGAGCACCATTATTCAAAATGTATGTCTTTTGTTTAGTTTTTATTTCAGCTTAGGTTAATGAGTGCAGGTAGAGGAATTTTGACTGTTTGGAATAGATTTGAAAGTCAGACCAAAACAACTGTGCCCAAGTAAGATGTTCGTATGGTTTAGCATAGCATTAAAAATAAATATGGTGAACTAGAAAGACTGTTGTGTATTTATGCAGATGCATTGTTCTCATGATGTAAGAAAAGTGGCCAATGCTTATCTCTAATTTACTGAATGGAAACTTGCAGGTAAATATTATACTCCTGAGGCTGGTGAGTGAGATTGGACTTTTGGCATCTCTATCTCACACACTTGCCAAGCTGGACAACTTCCTACATAACTGTTGCCTTTTTGGAAAATACTTAAACTATTTCTTGGAAAGTGGTTGAAGGTCAGGCAGAGTTTGTTCTGTGTTTTACAGTATTTATTATTGCATAAGAAGGTTGTGTCCTACTTCTCATTGAGGTCTGGCTAAAGACTACGGATGTGAAAGACACGTGCTTCCTAACACAAAAGAAACCCTACTGGAGATGGTGAGAAGCAGTACTACGTACAGGTCCTTGCACATGTTACACATCCATATTCATATTTGGAAAATATGTACTCTAGAATGGTCTTTAAAATCTCTCAAATATATTCAAACTGCAGGTATTTTGATTCTCACAAGGGCTTTAGATAGTGTTTCTGGTAACATGGTTTTGAGGTCATCCTGCTCTTGGTCCTTAAGAGTACAGCCAAAAGATGGCAGAAGAAAGCAGCAAAAAATGTTTGAAGATGTTAGTAGAGGCCAAGTATGGAAGCACAAACCACAAGTGGCCAGTCACTGGTCACTGAAGGAGCTCTGCCTCTAGAGCTGGTGAGATTAGATGTAGGGCTTAACAAGGAGAGCGAGGAATGTTTATCCTACATGTAAAAATCCTAAGTATGGTAAAAAAAGCGGGTGGTAACAGGGAGCTGTGAAAGATGGTCACAACCCCTAGAAGAACGGGAACAAAGGAAAAACAAAAAGAGAGGAATTGTTCCAGTATTGTCTTTCTCAGCTAAGGACACCACCGCTAGGCAGCCACAGCAGGTCACCCTCAGCTCTGGCAGGTAAGCAGTACTGCTTTTTTGCTTACTGCTCAGCACATTTTCCTGTGTGTGAAGTATCTATAGTACATCACGGGGCTAAGCAAATCTGGACTCTCCAGAGCACTAGGAGTGTGTGTCTGTGTGTGCATGTGCACGGGTGAGTGTGTGAGTGTGTCTGCATTTTCTCCTCCGACCTACCCACACAATGCAGTGATTGATAACACAGCACTGACTCAGAATAAACTTGGGTGCAACAGCTCCCTTGAATGAATACGAGAATCTCAAACCTCCTCTTCACTCCCTCCCCCAGTTTCTTTGGTCTACTCTTACATCTCAGCCCATCAAAACATAAATACACATATGCGTTTATGCACACAAACAATCCCAGCAAAGTTAAGGAAACAGAGCACTGCTTATTTCCTCACCAGCACGTCTCCCTCTCTTTGCACTTTTCTTCTTGCTTTTTCTGACTTGTGTGCTTTGGATTTGTTGCATGCTTGTTGCTGCCTGGCGCACGTATTTGCACGTTGCATAGAAGAGTGCTGTTCCAGCCCAGAAAATTACAATTAACTGAATGGCAAAAGAAGGATCTGATTCAGAGAGTAATGGGCCTGCTGCAGAGAAAAAGAAACAGTTAATACAAGGAAGAAAAGTACTAGGGTGTGTGTGGTATTTCCATTTTGTTTTCTCTTTTAAGGTTATGGCTTGCCTAACACTCTGTTTTTGTTTGGCATAGAATTAGAAAAATTGTGTGTGGAGGAGAAACAGTCTATACAATCATGTGTGGATACTTTGGTGTTCTCGGTCTTCGGCAAAATGTCTCAAAATTAATTGATTTTTTTTCTGAAGAAATGCTGTGACTTGGATTGAATACTGAAATATAATAATTGGAAAAAAACTGACTTGTACTTTTGAGTGTTCTGGAAAAAAAACGTTATTTGTTTTACTGCTTCTGAGAGGTACTCTATGCTCAGACCCTCATTGCTTTCCTACATCATAGCAGTGCAACAGTGCTATGGCACATCAATTCTGAGGTTGTCCCAGTCATTTCACATGACATTTACTCACCACAGATGTCCAAAGTATCCTTTACCTTTCACTGAGCTCTGTCTGGATAGGCAGACAATAAACTGCTAAAATTTCATGGACAAAAGCCCAAGTTGCTACATTAACTCCAAATGATCTCATTAGCAGAGCCTTCCAAATCTATCAGGAAAGTATCGCTGTGTATATGCCACTCACCTGGAGGCAATCTTCCCTCTCCCCTACAACTGGGTTTGCTAACGGTGATGCAGAGGAGATGTGAATGAGCACAAATATGCAGGCAATATGTAGCACAGACACTGAGTTAAAAACAAAACAAAACAAAAGACTTTGGGGCAGACCAGCTTCTGGGAAAATGACTGTTTTGTGAAGCATGCAGGCCAGGCCAGGCCCTGCAGATGACAAAATCTGATAAGCTGTCACACGTGTCAAAAGTAATGACCCTTGTTCAGCAGCTCCCCAGCGGCAAGGTTTGAGACAGATCATTGCAGGACTGGACAAGCTTCCCTTTTTCCTGCTGCTCCCCAGCCCTCAGCAGTCTCCGAATGAAAAGAGGGTCAAATTTAGCAGTGGCTTTAGATTAAAACAAGTGAACAAACAACCCAACAAATGTAGAAGACCAGAAAAACCCACACTAATGCTGCAAAACATAAATGCTGGGGCTCTTCATTTATATGCTTCTCAGTTTTCATGTCTTCTTCAAGAGAAATTTCATTCCATGTTTTTAACCAGTATTGGCATTTTAGTTAGAAATTATATATTTCCTTACAGATTCACAAATGTTAACAGAGAAGTGCCAAGTGGCTAAAAATAGAGAGAGGACACTCTTTGAGTGAAACGCGAATGATTTTCTGCTTGAACTCTAAAGAGAAAAAATGCTTCTGAAGTGAGCTGAAGTCACCACGTTTTAGATTTTCACTTCACTCAGAATGTCCCAATTTTGCTCTCAGCATCTTTACAGCAGACCAATGCTGAAAAGATGCTGTGTCAAAACCTGAGGGGCTCCTGGTGGTCTCTGTGTAAGGGTGACCTTCAGGATCCTGGATTTTCTTTGCATGAGGTAAACACAAAACACAGCAGTGCTCCCATGAAACCAGATCAGCAGTATTACCATCGTCAAACGCTGTGCTTAGTCCCTGCTTTCACAGTGCTGACTCAGTGATGCTCATATTCATTAGTTAGTTTTAGCAGTGTAGGTGTTCTATATGAACAATATACTTAAAGAAAAATACTGGAGCAAAAATTACTTCTTTCATCTCTTGTTTTCACAGATTTCTTGTTTTCACAGCTGTCATGGATGTAACCCCAAAATTAATAGGGTTTCATATAGGATTTCTAGAGGGGAAAAAAAAAAAGACTTATTATACTCCCACAAATGTAACTCAGGAGCAGGTACCAACCTGCAGACAGCAAGACTCGTTATAATTTAACTGTGCCTTTCACATCTACCAGCACAATTGCATATTTAATCTGAAATACCTAGAAACACCGGGCTCATTATATTCCTATAAAGAGCAGTATGGCAAAGGTAAAGAAAAGGCTGCTAGAAATTCAGGACAGGTCTGCTTCCTCCATACCTTGTGCATTTTCTCCCTTAAATCTCTGTGCTGCAGACTCTCTTAATCCTTATGCTGTTCTCCGTTCCAGCACTGGCATTGTGTAAAGGGAGGGCACATAATCGCTTGACCGTAGAAATGGAAATACAACTTGTTTTGTCCCTTCCTGTAACTTATGGATAGTTGCTGGGAAAATGTGGAGCTCAGGGATTCTAAGCAGCCTGCAATGTTTGTCATCACATTATCGTATAAGGTGCTCAAAGCTGCATACGAAGGAAATTAGTCAGGTGTTAATTCACGTCTTGTCGGTTTGTATTTAACTCAGAGAACAGCACTGAAAACAATATAGTGATTACTATATATTTCAAAGGTGATACTGGATGGAAAGTTTCTGCCACAACCTCATTTTTTATCCCAGCTGTTTGGATGGAATACCTTACTTAAAACCGTAGGAACATTACTAGAGGTAAACCATATGAGAACCTGGAGAATTCCCTTCACAATTACAGGTGCTTTTTACAAATTCACTCACATTGTAGTAGAAGCCACTAAGTTTAGTTCAATGTTTAGGGATTGCTTTACTAAGTCAGGTCAGCAGCCTGATTAGTTGGGTACGCTGTCTCTTAGGGTGACTAGATTCAGATGCATTTGATAACTATGAAAAAAGCAGGATGGTAGGAGGAAAATATTTCTGCTACATTAGGTCTTCCCTTTTATCTCCTATAGCAAAAGTAACAAATCATAAAGCTAAGTTAAAATTTAAAGACTTGCTGTTTGATGGTGGTCCTCTTATCTTCATGAAAGCCATCTCTATAAACGTTCCTAAATTCTTGGCTTCACCTCTGAAGAAGGATGCTTACAAAACTTTTTAAAATTAAGTTTAGTGATCATTGCATTGGCTCTTAAAAGATGAAAACCAAACAAAGTGCTTCAAGCATTTTAATATTCACAAAACAAGAAAAAGCTAAGTAGTTGACACAAGACTGCTTTCATATGATTTAGGAAACAAAAATAATTCTTCCTGTCAATTTTTCCATGTGGAAAGTCTGTAGAAATGAATGTTTTCTTTCACTTTACCAGAAGAAAGAACATTTTAAAGTTCTTTTCAGGAATGAATGTTTGATTTCAGATCTATCCATCATTTAGCACCGACCCCTTGAAAAATACCAGGAGACCAGCCTTCAGAATTAAGCAAGAATGATGCCCAGAAACAGATTTACACCTCCATACTCAGTGAAAAGCATAATAAATTATATTCTTCCAAATGCACATGAATTAATATAATTTTCCTGATGGTGATACCCAAGGAGCCAGTTATAGGTAGATGTTCTGAGGGGTGATCTGGATGCTAATGTGAAAGCAAAATTTATTTTTGAGCTCTTGCATGGTCTCATGTGGCTAAAATAATGGGAAGGAAAAAAACAAACAAACAAACAAAAACAACAACAACAACAACAAACAAACATGGAAAATGTGGCTTTCACTAGGCACGCCTGCAAGCCCCCAGGAGCAGGGTGGCTGTTGCTCAGCCTGGCCCCTGGATGCACCTCACCTGCAACTAAGCTGTTGGGTCAGCCTGCCAGGGTCTGCAGGCTGCACGGCTTCTCCTGATGCTGCTCCTGTGAACTTTGGTAGGCTACGTGCAGCTACGAGACCGCCAGCTGCAGCGCAGCCCTGCCACGGTGTGACAGGCAAACAGCCACGGTTCAAAGTATTAATGCTTGTCTGCTCGTACCCGTGGAATGCTGTGCACTTGAAAATATGTAAAATGTTTTAAATAGGGTGCAGAAAGAGAAGGGAGAGGTTAAAAATAAAGCACTGAAGCCTTTGGTTCGTTGACATGGTATGGCATTCCCATTTCTTTTCTGCCTAGGTAGAGAGAGAGAAGAGAAAAACTACCAAAAATTTTTCTTTTCATATATAATAAAAAGTAACTGAAATCATCTATTTGGTGTGAAAATTCATTTAATATGTTGGGTGGCTATCCTTAAGGTCTTGTGTGCAAGCCTTAGAAGGGACAGTAAGGTGGGCATGCATGAGAAATGAGAAGACCACAGCTTCTCTGTCCACACGCTGTCAGCACTCCTGCGAAGTTGCTGCTAGCCAAGCCCAGCATGGCACAGCCCAGCACAGCACAGCACGCAGCCTCACTGCTCCTGCTGAGAACAGCTCATGGATGCTGCTGTGTTCATCAGCTGGTCTGCAAAAGACCTGGATTTAGCTGACAAAGCAAGAGCAGGACACCTTGCTGGCCATGACAGGGACCTGTCACCCCTGGGGGCCAGGATGCTGCCATCAGTGGTCCGTCCGGGTGAGCACCACCACCACCTCCAGAGCAGCCCTGCAGACCTCCACTTGGCCACACACGTGCCCTCCCCACTGAGTGTCTCAAGCAGGTTTTTGCCAGCTCACATCAAGTGACATTTTTCCTTCTGTCCAGAGCAAGAATGGCCGATAGGGCTTGCTGACCAGGGCTAGCTGGCTTCTGATAGCCTGACCCCATCAGGACCAGGCTGCTCAAGCAAAGGATGAGAAAGCACACATGAAAGAAAGGCAGGCAGCCCACATTCCCCCGTTCTGGATGGTGTCCTGAACTTACCTCAGGTGATGGAGATCCCCATCTCATGGCTGCTGAAACCAGTTAGGTGCAGTGGTGTTGGCGCCGACCTGAAGATCTCAGGAAACAGTGCGGCTGCAACCAGGATATATTAAAATCAAAAGCTTCAGGTGTTTGAGTCTTCAGCCATTCTGTGTCTCACACTTAAGTATTTCTGGATTTACTGCGAAGTGGAACGGAGGCCTGAGAAAATTTATCCACCCCCTAATTTATCTACAAGTATTGAACCTATCTTTCATCTGCTGTTCCTTTTTCTTTGCTTTGCTACACATGAAATGAACATAGTTGTTGGTAGGTGCTAGACTGGATAGGTCTCCAGGAGGCTCAGCTGCATGCAGCAGGTCAAACTACCTGCATAGCTATGGTACTTCTGAGAGAAATTTGTGCAACTTTTCCTGAGTGTCCATCTGGGAATTTCCAAGGCATCCCGTAGCACTGCCCTAGCTGTCAGAAGACACCGTCCAACTTTCAACCTAAAGCCCTATGCTGAGGTTTAGGCCTTCTATTTCCTCCCATGACTAATGGGCCAGGAAACAAGATTTTCTCCAGCCCCTTTGCAGCTGCCTTCAGACGTTTTGTCACGTTCCCCTCGCTTTAAACTAAACAGTCTTATTTCTCCCTGTCTCTCCACACCAGGCACATGTTGTAGACCTCTGGCTATTCTCACTGCTCTCCTTGGACTCCCTCCAGCGGCTCCCCACCTTGCAGGAAGTGCCTTGCCCAAAACTGGATGCCGCGGATCGGCTGAAGTTTTACAAATGCTGACTGGAGTAGAACGAGTACTGTACAAGCGCCGTAGGTTGTACCTCTGTTTATATATTCCAGGGCAGTGTTTGCTATTCTAACAACAGCAGCAGATTAACTCCTGCTGGCTTCAGATCCACTGTGACCCTCAGATCCCTTTCTGCAGAATACTCAAAAAAAATGGGTATCTGTCTAGTCACTGCGTAATGCCTGCACGTAGTATCTTCTTTTTGATGGCATCTGCTTGAAAAAAACATTTCTCCAGTTTGTCAAGATAACACTAAGTGCTAATGGTGTTCACTAGCATCACTATCTCACTGCCTAAAATGTAATACGTTTGCTTCCTAGCTCAGTATCCTTGTTCTGAAAATGTTGATTTGCAGAAAACCCATGGCAGGACTTAACCCACCACTGTGTTCTTTATAGTAGGCAGCTGAACACTTTCTGGTATGGGTATCCAGTTTTGTCTCCACCCAACAGTATTTCATCCTTACATAGTTTGCCTGGTTTGCTTATAAAAAGATCACATCAGCCAATGTCAAAAGCATAAAGAAAGGCAAGATTTATGGCTTCCATTGTTTATTCACAGGCCTTTTGCCTTACTGTGAAGGAAATGAGATTGGTTGGACATGATTTTGTTCTTGATGAATCTTTGCTGACTGTTAAAAATTTGTTTGCTTTTATATCAGTAGATCCTTTTGTTTGGACTAAACTTACAAACTTTCAATTTCTTTTCTTAAAACTTCTGCCAATTGGTTTCTTTAATTGGCCAAGGTAAATTTCTCTTACCTCACAGAGTTTAACATACAGACCACTGCACTGCAACACCCTTCAGTGCAGAGCAGGACTTGGAAAGTTGTGTTGCAAGCTGGTGCTGAGCACAAAGACCAAACTATCCAAATGATCTTGAGGACAAGATTAATAGAAATAAAATAAAATTAAATGCTAAATCCCACACCTCAGGGTCAGCAATAACAACAGGATCTTATGCTGTTAGCAGGCAACTCTCCCTAAGTGAACAGCAATGGCACAAAAAGGCATGGATTTATTAGCCAGTGTAATTACTCTGAGTTTTGACTACCAACAGTGACTATTGATATTAAAAGGTATGTCAGGATTTTGGCAAAGATGTCTTGGGAAGCCATAAGTAACTTATGCTCCTTAGGTGGTCAAGGAATAGTTTTCATGCAGATTAGATCCAAAGAGCAACAAATAATAACACAAATGAAACAAATGTGTAGTTGTTTCTCTTAAGTTAGTCAGAGATGAACATACAGGGAGGAGGAAGAACCACTGATGATCCTAAAAATGTTACCACTTGGATAAATGAATGTAATTCAGGCAAAACCTGTGGGCTGAGGCAAGTAGTGATAGCTATAGTAGATATTTCATAATTGTACAGAGCAAAAGTATCAGTAATCAGTCTTATGAATCATTGCAGTAATAGTGCAATTAGTAGAAAAGTGCAATAGTGCAATAGTAGAAAAGTGCAATAGTAGAATAGTAGAATAGTAGAATAGTAGAATAGTAGAATAGTAGAATAGTAGAATAGTGCAAGAAGAATAGTAGAATAGTAGAATAGTGCAATAGTAGAAAAGAATGACAACTGCTGTGTGAATCTTTCATATGTATGTGAATCAAATCACCATGCTTTTACTGTCTCACAATCTAGTACTAACGTGTCCCTGCAGTACTGCCATGGGTGAAGGTGGTGTTTTACAGATGAGTTATTGCAAAAAAAGGGACCATGAAGCCAGGGGAGGCAGAGTGAGGTGAGGACTACATATCTGTAGTACCTACAAGTAGGTTCCAGCACAGAACCTGTAGCTAATTACTTTTTTGTACTTTTTTTTTCTTCCTTTTTCTTTTAGATCTGACACAGTCACTGGCCTTAATTTGCATAAGAAATCAGTGGACTCCACCAGTCTCCCACAGTTTTCAGAATCATGCTCCAGCCTTTGGGCTGTTTTTAATGCACACTTTTAATTTGTCCTCAGAGAACTCTGCAACCTTTCACATTACAGAACCCAGTAATTGTTGTTATTACTTCTTCTGGAAAAATATTGGGCAGAAAGTTAAAGCTAGGTTTTCAAAAACAGTTTTTTCTGCTGGTGTATCAGGACCTATGACCTTGGAGGCCTTTAACCTATCTGCCCCTTACAACACCTTTTGCAGTTACCAGATTTGAAGTTATCTAGATGAGAGAGGAAACGAAAACAGCACAATCCCCCATTTGCATCACCAAGAGAGACCACAAACATACAAACTCTGCAAACGTCCTTCAGCTGCAGCACTGGTGTCCGGGTTCCCACACTCAGGAACCACGCATCACCCCACCATTTCTTGCAGATTTTCCCTCTGTGCTCGTGACAGCGAGGCAGGGCACACGAGGATGCACTCGTGGCACATCCTCTGGTCTGTCCTGCAGCAACTGGCACAGGCACGCTGGTGCTGTGGGAGAGGCTCCTGTGTGGTGGCCTTTATCATCCTCCCCCCGGGACCTTATCTCTGGTTTTACCACCTCTGGCTTTTATTAGAGACAATGTATTTGCAAATGTTCAGAGAGTGCTGTGTGCGTAGGGTATCAAGACAGGACATGCAGCTCACTCACTATGGTGTTTTCCTTCTACTAGGTCTTCAGAGGGCTAGGGAATGCAGTAATAAATCAAGAAAACAGCATGACAGTGGACATACGTGACTGTTCAGATTGGCAATGTGAGGTGCATGCTCCAGTGAGTGCCATGATCCAAGATGCTGTCATATGAAGTTTTGCTTCATAGGAAAAAAAAAAAGAAAAAAAAAAGAAAAAAAAGAAAGAAAAAGAAAAAAAATATTTTTAGCAAACAGTAGAAGACAAAGGAGTTTTGAGTGCATTGGATAAAGTAGTTTCTCTGACCCAACTACTTCCTTTTTTTTCTCTGTCTTTTTAGTAGCTTCCCCATCATTCAGGAAACGTGAATGAAATCAGGAAACCCGTTTGTGGCCCAGGCCTGGTGTGGAAATGGTAATTCTTTGGGGTACTTGAACGGTGGTGTACAAGCTGAGGTCTGCCATATCACAGGTGAATAGTGCAGTCCCAATTAGCCACAAATTCATGCCTCTGAAACACTGTCATTAAGCAGTTTTCAGAAGTCACCCCTCCCTCAGGCACAGATAAGAGTCGCTCACTGTGGCACTGAGTTACTCTGACGTACTGGCACACCAAGAATTGCTCGCCCAGGCTCCCTCACCCTCCTGCCCACTGCCAGGGGAGCCGCCGTCACTCTGTCCCGCTCCTTGGCCTCATGTCGGTGTAGTAAGAGCAAACTGCTGGCTCACAAAGAGGCAACATGAGGCCCTTAATCCGCTTTTCCTCGTCTACACTGAACTTGCATAATCCACAGAGCAGCCAGGCCAAATCTAGTTATTTATAATCCAGCCAAATGCTGGCTTGCTGTCTGCACTGCCCCAGAGGGGGTTTCCCAAAGTGCAGGGCACCATCCCATTTCCATTACTGCTAAAGATCATCCGCGTGAAATACTGTGACATGACCTACTTTAAACAGGTATTTTGCCTCAGATGTAGCCTCCACCCTGAATACACCTAGTTGTGCTCACTGTGGTGTCATAAACGATTGGACGTTGTTATCCTATGAGTTAATTTGGAATATGGAGATAGCATGATCCAAAATTAACATCTCTACCTGTAGAGTTTGTTATCCCTGTAGGTCTCCAGACAAATGTTTTCTCGTTTTTGCATATTTCTTATCTGCTGCATTTATTAGTGTTTTTTGGTGTTTAAGGCTTGAAAGTCTACCAGCAAACGTTATTCTCCAAAGGAAAAGAAGTACACCAGTAAAAAGTGATATTCTACCAGTCATTGAATATCCAGCTATTTAACTCTGTTATATCATCCAGAGAGAGTGTTTGTGTTTGTCTGGGGTGCGTGGGAACAGGTTTGGTGTTTCATGCATAATTCAGAAACATATAAGGAAGCCCAGGCTTTCTGAAATGGGTTCACATACAACAATGTGCAAGAAAAAAAAAAAAAAAAGTCTGCATGATTTTCAGAAGTAGAAACAAACGTGATCTACCACTGGACAAAATGTTTTTGCCCTATCCACAGAAAAGTCGCTGCCTGTTTTCATCATGGTGAGTAACTTCAACTACTGTTCACATATGTGATATTAATGTTTACAAACACAATGGGCAGGAGTGTAAAATAAAAGTAAAATAAAAGAATATTGTCCTTGCAGCAGGGCATGGGCAGGAATTACTGCAAAAGCAGAGAGTTATGTCCTTCTTATGCCTCTGTGGTGGCCCAGCAGAACAAGACTGGTTCTTGGCCCCAGTCTCAGGTTATCTTCATCTCTCAAGCAAATTAGAGCAGTGTGAAGCCTATTAAAGCAGCTGGGGGAAAATGAGTTTTCAGGGAATTTGTGTTAAAACTCCTTTCCCTGGGCCTTAATCCTTAAGCCAGTTCAACATTATTTCCTGTCCAAAAATTACCTGGTAGCTGATTGTGGTTTTGACTTGGTTTCCTAGGGGATAAGTAGGAGCAGGACCCAGGCTGATTAAGCACAAATTGGGCTGTGACTTGTGTCTTCTCCTGCACACAGAGCTGGGCAGTGCCTGGCAAGAGGTCACCAGAGCACAACAACCATGGAAAGCCATTAAGGATTAGGGCAGTGGTCTCACTTAAAAGGCAGAAAGAGCTTGAGCACCTAGTCAGAGGCAACCAAGTGCTCTGGACAGGGGAGAAAACCTCCAGTTTGCCCTTCAGCTACCAAAGAAAGGCAGAGAGGCAAGGGCATGTGAGCAGCCAGAGCCCACCCGAGGCAGCTCACGTGCACTAAGCTTCATCGTGCCTCTCAGCTCAAAGCCTGCATGTCTGTAAAACACATTCAGTGACAACATCTAGGCTGTGAAAGCTAAACTACACAGTTTCAATTACCCAGCTGACCTGTCTGCATTACAAGTACACCAAAAGCCTTGGATCAGCCCTGTGAGCCTAGTTTTGATCTTGTTTATTCAGCCTAGTAACTCCAGCTGAATAGCTCAGGATTTGCAGTTGTGTGAGATCAAACTGATGGCTCACTCTTTCAACATCCCTGGTGTTTTGGCATGTAATTTAGGCACACAGTGTTCTTGGATTCCCTTCCCACCTAATTTCTTGGAAGTTAGGATAGATAACATTATCCATATAAGAGGATTTAAGGTCTCTCTTTTCTACCACAAGGAGCCATTCCTTTCTCTCCAGACCTGAACCCCTCTTGTTTCAGGGACTGGGGTGAACCCACACTTTTCATTCCCCTTTAGAAAGATTCTCCCCAGCCCCAGGACACTGAGTGGTATATTTTCGTGGGAAAAACCATACCTGGAGGTGGGTTTAATATGCATTTTTATCAGATATTTGGCTTTCACGGCTGCTAGACATGGGATACCATTGCTAGAACATGCTTGCCTGTGACCCTCTGGGCAGAGGGAACTGGAGAAGTGCACAGGAGTATTGTTGGGCTTTGGCAAGATGTAGCCATGCACTTCCCTGCTAGTACACAGATTCACCCTCCTGCTCCTGACCCAGCATGTGCAGGGCATTCAGCAAAGGGATGAGCAGCAAATGGGACCTGGGGATAGAGTGCTTTGGTTCTGCCCCCGCTCACGTGTGAGAGTTGGCAATGCCGTGAGCTTCACCAGCTGTAGCAAATTGCAGGTCTGCCAACTCGGGGGTCCCAGCTGGAAAGAACTTCACCAAGCTGCTGCATTTCAGAGCAAAAAGCACAAAATGCACCTCTTCTCACTTTGTTGATCAAAGTGCACTTTTAAATAGAAGCAATTCTGCACTTTACATAACTTTTTCCTGCCACGGTTAGCTTTCCAGCATCTGATAGAGACATTTCCTGCTGTTACAGTTAACTTACTGATAACTTACTGCTGTTTATTTACAAATGCAATGTTCAGGCATCCTTTTCATTCCCTTCCCCTTTCTTTTTCCTTTCTTTTTTTTTTTTTTTTTTTTTTCTGAGGCTGTTTTTGCCCCACACAGCCCTGTCCTCACACAACCTTCCTGTGAGCAGCCCTGCCAGCTTGCATGGGCTACCAAGGAAACATTGAGAATTTGTTGGACTTGAAAAGAAAGCAAATGGGCTGTGAATTTCTGAGAGGCTACAGGTGGTTTTGAATGGCCCACTGAATTCTGTGCCGGAAACATTAGGGCTCCAGAACCTCCCTGGGGACATCAGCAGACAGGGCTCTACAATCGAGCTAGTAACTAATGGGCAGAAACCTACCTCCGAGCAAATGGTAGTGAGGAAAAAGTGACCAAGCCACAATGACTCACAGGGAAATGAAACCTCCAGAGATGAGGCTGCCTTGGCAGCCTGCTAACATGCTTAATGCTTAACTCGAGCAACAACTGTGCAGCTGTCAGTACAGTCACCGATGAGGCTGATTGCATAAGCAGTGGGAAAGTAAATCGAGATGTAGCAGTAAACCTGCGTAGCCCTAAACCTAGCAGCCTCTGTAGCTTTCTGTCCAGTAGTCTCACTGTAGAAACTAGGTGGTCAGTGGTAAGTCTTAAGTGACCAGGTACAGAAAATTTTCATAGGAATTTAAAACACCCTGATATTTCCAGATAAGAAATGCAAATTTTGGGATGATGAGGTGTTGAAAGGAAAAATGGCACAGAGATCTTTCTAGGTTCACATATTTGTTAACAGAAATCTGTTGAGCTGCACGAAGACCTGAAACTGCTTAAAAAACACATGAAAATACATTACAAAATGCATGAGAATCCCGGTCAGTACTTTCAACCTGAGGTTGTGTCTTGAAAGCAGTCCCTACTGCTGTGCTTTCTTCAGGCTTTCAGGATCTGTTCTAAATTACATAAAGCAAGTTGCCCAACAATACAATTAGCAAGTCTGGACCAATTCATGGGTTTAACTTTGGACACGTGCAATACGAATCTGAAACACTGCTGTGCAAACAGGATACTGTTTCTTTGTATAAAACATCAGCTGGTGGGTCACATCTCTTCCTCTGGAATCAGCAGCTGGAAAATATTAGATGAGTCACAAGGAGTTGAGAGCTTTGAAATGCAGTACGCACCAAGTGATATAGAGGGTGAAGTCTTTAAACGCACAAGTTAAAACACCAGATAGGAGCCTTGAGAGCAGGAATAGAGTTAGATTGCTCTGAAAAGTAATTTACGTTACAAGCTGACAAATAGGTTCAAGTTAGCGTAACTAGCATGCTCAGGCAACATCAGAAAGAGGAAGGTAGAAATGAATGCGTGAGGAGTGTGAGGGTCCTTCTGGTTTTGATAAGCAGCCCTGATTTTGCACTTACACTGCATCCTGAGACAATTCACACTAGCCTACACAGTGCTTCGAGTTGTGGTCATCCCCGACAGACAGATGGTCGCTCAAAACGCTCGACACTGACAAAAACTGTTCAGATGCATCTGTGTAGGCAGCAGGGATTGTCAGTGTGCTAGTAGGTCACCTGAGGATTTTAGGTTATGTTTATATCGCAGACAAACTATAAATGCAGGATGCATTTTCTTATTTATTCTACAGCACGGGTAGGCAGTATTTGGGTATCCAGCTGTTGGACCCTTCCTTCAGCAGGATGCAACCCACAGCATGCCTCTGCTGTTTCACCGTGCCCCCTGCCTTAGCTGGGGGAGAAAGACACAGGCTCTGACTGCTGGTGCCATTCTGTGTCTAGAAAGGAAAGTATCTATGTTGGAGTTTTGGAGAAAAAACACTGTTGTGTTTTGTCTCTGCTCACCTTGTGTCTCCTGAGCTCCTTCTCAGACAGCCACAAATTCTGAATTTCCTGTCTCCCCTTAACCATTTACTACAACCCTGTCTGCATTTCTCGTTTCCTCCTGGTCTTTCCTTTCTCTCAGCTGGAGTGTAAGTTACATACACTGTCATGGCTGTCACAGCAAAGTTTCTCTTGTATTTCACCACAAATAAGTCTCAGAAAAGAGGGACATGTGGGACTGCAAGGAGGGCTCTGGTGCTTTAGCACTTGGCTCTCACAGCCCCCTCGGGCTCAGCCTCCAGCAGGAGTGAAAGGTGCATTGGGAATGCAAGTCTAGCGTGGATGGTCTCAGATGTGTACGGGGTCATGCTGTGTTAGCCAGGAAAGTTTTTAGGAAGCCATAAAAAGGCAGAAATTCCTGATTCTAGTGTCTCATTCCTTCACGATAGGGTCATCTGGCTTGGAGTTACTGGCAGCATGAACCATCAGAGATATTTGCTGGCTGCTCTGAAAGTCCTCAGAGCATCCCACAGCCCCTCCCTTAGCAGCCCCCTGCAGCACATCCCTACCCTTCCACCTCAGAAAGGCTTTTCCACATTTCTAGGTATACACCCTTTTTATGATGCTGAAGTCTAATCTGCCTTGCTCTACCCCTACAAAGAGCAGTATGTTATCTTCACTTTGGGCCTTTTTCTTCCCGTCACTCCTCACCACACATGTTCTCCGCAGTCATCTGCATCGCACGTGCTGCTTTCTCCTGGACTCTTGCCACTGGGAGCACATCTTCGCTGAACTGGGATGCCCAAGTAGGATGTCTTACTCCAGCTGTAGCCTTGCCAATGCTGAGTAGCACTAAACTATTACCTCACTTGGCTTGCTGGCTATACGCCAGGTTATTCCACCACCATGTTTGCTTTTTTTTTTCTTTCCTCAATAACATGATGCTGTTGAGACAGATCTGGGCTCATTTTCTTTCTATTTACATTTGCTTTTTGAATTTGAACCTCTTATCTGGAATATCGATTTTTTTTTTTGTTATTTTGTTATGTGGTGGAACAGCTTTATATTGGAAGATTTTGTGAACAAACTCATCTATTTAATCGGAGTCTGACATTAAAGCAATACTGTTTTAAATGTGTTATTCTTCTTTTGCACGGATTTTGTATCTGTGTGGACAGAACTTAGCTAACTTCCACTGAACAATATTACATATATAAATCGGGAGGAGGGAGGGATGTTTTATTTTTTATTTTTTATTTTTTTTAACTGACCTCCTCATGTTGACATGGTTGGTATAAACTCCAAGGTGTAAGGTCTAATATTTTCTTTATTTGGTAATTGAAAACACATTTTTTTTTAGTACTGGAATTTAACTCATAACACATGCAGTTCTGCCCTACTTTTTATTTAAAATGTGATACTCGCTGCTAAAAATAGCTAGCTCCTAATTAGTGATTTTATCTTCATAGTTTAAAATGCTTTTGTCATTCCTATTTTTCAGATTACATGTTTGGGTAGGTATTTTTTGGTTCGTTGTTTTTTTGTTTTGTTTTGTTTGTTTGTATACTTGTTTTGTTTTGTTGCTTGATTTGCTGAGGGATGAGGATCGATTTGCCTTTGATCCTCCATTATATGTGATTACTACTTTTGAGCTTTAGAACCAAGTCTTCTCGAATCGGCCTACTTGACCATAATGCTTTAAAAGTACTCTCACTAGCCTTTCTGTTGCACAGATAATTGTTTAATAAAGGGATCAAAAAGGTGGCTTTCCATGCTGTACTGCATCGACTAGCTGTGAGATGCATTCACAGCTGTTTTCTTTCCAATAGTTCTAATCAATTTTCCAGCTCCAGGAAGCCTCCCTGACAGCCTTCAGGAACACTGATCTCTTCCATTTGCCACCCTTGCCCTACCACCTCATCTCTGGACCTGCTTTAACACTGCTTCTTCTCAGAACCAGCTCAAACTCTGTTAGTGGCACAAGTAAAGTTAAGTGTTGCTCCACAAGGATAAGAACAATATAGCCTCTTTGCCCCTACTTTTGCTGTAGCAAAGCTTGGCTGATCCACTGAGCAAGGGAGGTTGGTGGCATTTTGGGATGCAGGGCAGGGGGAGGTGGCCAGAACAGGTGTTTGGGAGGCAGGTGGAGATCTCCATTCTCCACTAAACCGCCAAGCCCTCAGACCACCAGAATTTAGTCAGTGATGGGGGCCGCCCCCTTGGGGCTTCCATTTGCAGAGGCTGCCAGGACACCACCACTGTCCCAGGCACAGTGTCAGAGCATGGCCCAGGACAGATGCCCACAGCATCGGGCCCGTGCTGGGCTAGAGGGTGACTCAGTCCCCCTTCTCCCCCTGTTTCCCAACCCCAAGCCTCACCTTAGGGGTCTGAAGCCCATGGCTCATCCCTGCCTCTCTTATGTGCCCAGACCCACCTCAGCACTCACCCTGCATGCAGGGGCCTTCCCAGGCTGAGACCTTCTGCTGTCTGTGTTAGTCCTGCCAACCTGCAGGCCCAGCTCCGAATCTGAAGCCACTGAGCACTGGGGAGATGCTGGGAGGGGAGCAGGGTCAAGGCCAAGAAGTGCTGCAGGGCCAGGGAGGGATGCAGGCAGTGTGCGTGTACAGCTGCCAGCGGCAGCTCCACAGCACAGGACCTTGCCATGCGTGCCCCAGGGCAAAAAGTCTGTCTAGGACTTGAGGATAAATTTTGTGTCCAGAGCCAGCTTTGTCCCGTATGTACAACAGAGGAGCAAATGTGGTGCACATAGTTAGTGTCTCAGAGTGTCAAACTGGATCATTTCTTCACAGCTGTGTCTAATAATTATGATTCATGGAGCATTACAAGAAAGATATGTATGAAATCCTGAGGCATTCCTTAAAACGACTGTACTATTGTGTTTTTGTTTGTTTGTTTTGTTTGCATGGTCACACATTTCATTTAAAAAAGCTTTCTGAAGGTGATGCTACAGCCTACATTTTGTTGATGCAGAAATGTAGGTCACCTTTGCTTATTTAGGAAGCCTGTATTAATCATAATGTATATGAAAATATCTTTGACAAATCTCAGTCTCTAGAACATCAGCATAAGAAAAGTCTCTGTACACCTTAGGGGTCTTCCATGTTTATGATTAACAAAAGATCTGTTAGTTGCGGTATTCAGTGAGTGGTTTTCAGTTCTGTTGTAGTTTGATCAAAGACCTTAACCCGGAGATCCTTCTGTCTTAATTAAAATAGCATGCTGCTGTGAAGATTAAAAAACAGTGCCAAGGGTCATCATTATTCCAGAAGCTGAAAGTTCGAAATAAGTGTGCAATCCTTTAGATTTGTCAGATTTAAAAGCTTTTCTTGTGAAGCAAATTTAGATATTACTAACAATAGGATTGGGCTTTTAAGGCTTTTTAATCACCTTTCATATCTCTTTCAGAAATGGTTCACTTATTTCCTGAAGCCAGTGAACCACAGGTTAAAAAAAAATCAATTAGGGGTTGTTTTAATTCTGTTAACTGTTTCTCACCATTTACCTATGCATATACATGTATATATATAATGTTTATATCTATATGCATATACTGCAGATGGGTAAGATAAAGCTGCTATCTGTTGTGTTTCCTACACAGCAATGAGAAGGGTGGTCATTTAGGTCAGAAAGTGGCGGTGCCATGTGAACACTGTCAGATTCTATGATACAACCAATGTCATCAAACCAAACTCAGTGCCTGTGTAAATTCACTCAGTGGAATAAACAATCA
Source organism: Anser cygnoides (assembly GCF_040182565.1). Classification (NCBI taxonomy): domain Eukaryota; kingdom Metazoa; phylum Chordata; class Aves; order Anseriformes; family Anatidae; genus Anser; species Anser cygnoides. The sequence continues at coordinate 28,915,844 of NC_089912.1, forward strand.
CGACATATGGAATTGCATTCATTTGCTCTCGTGACTGCAAAAAACTTTAGGGGCAGACCTACATCTGGTATAAATTGGTAGATCACTGCCTGTGTTTTTTAAAAAATGCTACTCTGTGTTCTATGCTAAAATGGAACCAATACTTATTTTAAACCTAGAATAATGCAGATATTACTTTTTCCCCCAATAAAATTGTTTTTAAAAGGGAGGAGTATACCAACATTCTTTTAAATTAAATTACACACACTAGAAAAATTATCTTTTGAGTTATCAGAGGTGGAAAATGAGATGTGCTGTATTTGCCATGCACATAATCCTACAGCTTCTTCCTGGGATTACTAAAAGTGGCATAAAGTATCACATCTGACCCAGCCACTCAGCAGCCTTAAAAGAGAGATACATGACTGCAATTGTCCAGAAGCTGTCCAGAACTATCACTTCCCAGCTCCACGTCTGGTATTTAGGTTATCTTAGTGGTTATTGTTTAGCAGGCAACAAAAGGAATCATCTTTTACATCAGCAGATATTCATGAAAAAAAAAAAAAAAGAAGCAGAGACATCATGGCTACCCTTACAGCTTGCATATTTATTGAACAAATCCTACTAAAATAGCTAAAATACATTGGGTACTGGTAGTGCATTATTAAAGATCACATTGTTACAAAAGCCTGCATTTTCAGCAGTACACAACTGCAACTATACATAAATGCCACAACTGCTGAATATTATTTGTTGCTCTATATACAGCATAGTAGACATATCTAATCTATTGGAAAATAAAATGTACAATAAAAGAGATACTGAAAGAGGGAAAAGGAAAGAAATCTAGGAAGTGCAGTGCATGCATTGGTATTTAACAGTCAGAAGCTAAAACAGTTCAGAACAAGGCCTGCCCTGTGAAAGGAAGAGCTAAAAGACAGAATTATATAAAAAATTAAGGTGGGCTTTCAGACTGTGTCTAACACAACAACATCCCATGAATAGATGATACTGTTTAGTTTTGTGTTTTGTATTGTTTTGTATTGATAGTATTCTGGGAGCAAGAACAAAAATGTAAAATCCACATGTTGACAGTACTGTGGGAATGTACTCTTTCCCCTTTAGGACTTCACCTCTCAGGAATTTGCTGTATGTTTCTTACAATATCCCCTATATTATTGATTTGAAGAGGACATTAAAACTTGTCCATCTTTCAAAAAGGCATTAGAAAATAATAAAACTCAAAACATTTTGAGAGGTTGGTTAAAAATTATTGCTTGTCTTTCTCCCATTTAAGTGGATAGGAGTCAGAAAGGAGATTTTACGTAAATTACAGTTTTGTGATTGCTCCCACTATAACTGCATGTTTGTGAGTGGACCCTGACAGGGAATCAGTTTCTCACTTGTACACTATAAGTAGTTACTCACCTACGGCACTGAATAAGAAAGCCACACTGAAGACACAAGTAAACAAGTCAGTCCAGTCTAAAGAACAACATTCAGAAAAACAAAGTACCAACACCTTCTCAGAACATGGAAATAAAAAATAACTCCATCAGAGCTACCTTGCCAAGGAGCATATTTAAAGTCCAAAATAGCACCATTCATCAGTGTCTCAAATCCCGTGGCAGCATCACAATCACTTACCACAAGGAAACCATGAGTTTCATACTACTTCTATACATCAAAAGAGTACATGGATAAAATATAGAGATATACAGACAATCGATGAAAATAAACTACTAGGCTTGTTACATCTAAATGAAAAAAAGGGGGACTCTCAGCCTCTGCAAAAAGCAGTTAGGGATGGTGGAAATGGAGAGAGCAGTTTACCGGTTGCATGTGAGCAATGGAGTTTGAGTAGTGGAAGACATTGCTGTGGTAGAACCAGGCCTGAGGGCCCACCTGTAATGTTTGTAAACATGGATTCACAGTGTGAAATTCTGAGAGCTTTCGCTTGAGTCAGAATGTTAAAACCTAGTTTTATGGTACACATTTGTCCACTGTTATTCTCTAAAGCAAGGCTCAGAGTCCCATAGTTTCTTCTTACACTTGATGATTTACACAGAAACAATTCCCAATATATGACACCATGACCTCATCAAACCCATACACCATATGTAATACAAATGGAAAAATCATGATTAAAAAGAGTAGAGGTAAATTTTGGTGAAATGGTGTCCATAGCCATTTACAGGAGCCCGGCACGCTCCTTCCACCTCATTTTTCTTCTTGCGGTTTACTTCCTTCGAGATGGGAAGACATTCCTGTGAAGAGGAAAAAGAGCATTAGCAGGGCTTCTTTGAAGTGAGCCTGGTGTGTTCTCCCTGCTCATGTCCTAACATTTCCATCACGCCCTAGCTTTAGTTCAGAAGTAAACATCTACTAAACACAGCATAATCAACAGTAAATACTAATGCCAAAGAGTGGGAAAGATTGTTCTAATGCCAGCATCTGAGGAAAAGCCTCTACGTGGGGCTGAGCAAGTGTGCCCTGGCAGCAAAAGTGTAAAAGAGTTGGGTCAACAACGGTTCTCCACTAGGGACTTTGGCCACTTGTTGCAGATGGGGAGACCCAATCAAGGTTACAGGGGAAGAAGCTATAGAGTGACAACTCTTTCCACAGCTCACTGTCAATTGTACATCCCTATACTATTCAACATGATTTTTCTTGCGCTCAACAAACCAAGGAATTGTTGTGCCCTTTGAAGTAGCTGAGACTGCCCGGAAGATGTTGCCTGTGCAGTAGTTCTGGCATACAGATATGGCCAACAATGAGCAATTATCTGTTCTGCATGCAAGCAGCAGAGAATCCAGACACAGTGTCTCAGTATCGTGAATGCAAAGCTCACGGCCACAGACCAACAGATGGCACCGAGCCCCTTTGAAAACATAACTCAGAACTGGCATGGGCAAGAAAAACATTAATGTTCATGGTTCTGTCTATCTACCAACATGTACTACATCTACATCTACTTTGCTCACTTGCTCTTAAACCCTAAGCTCCATTTTGTGGCTCCAACTGGACTCCCAACATAAAAGTGCGTCTGAGTTAGGAAAGATCATCTCATTATTGAGAGAACTTTTTGCAATTTAGACCACTGATCTTTTGAACAACTTACATCTTTAGCCTCTAGCGTACATTAATAAGAAACTTTCCTACAGTACTTTATGGAAAAGAGCACTTATTCCTACTGGCGCTTCAAAGGCTATGTAGTGCATCACCGTGGTCTCTCAGAAAGTAAGGAAATTGTTTGCCATGATAGCCATCTACGTCAGAGATGGTTTTGTTCACCATACTTAATCATTCACTAGTTGAAGACTATGCCTATTCAGCAGAGCTATTAAATACATGTTTCAGTTTAAGCCTCAATGGGAGGCCTAAAGACTATGAATATGATTAAAATACTTTTCTGCTGCTATGTCACTATAGTATCTTAAACTAAAAGAATGTGTTTAGCTAGTAATGCACTGTAAGTTATTGAAAATTCCTCGTGTGTGTGTGTGTTTAAGAGATTGTAATTGTAAAGGTGTTTTGTTGATTTTATTGCTACGGACAAGTTCGTCAAATAAGATCACTTTTTCTGAAACTTTTTTAAAGAAATTGAAGTTATCTTCTTCAAGTTCAATTTTTCTGATGGAAGGGTTCTGAATTAGAAACTGAACAAACACCAGTCTCACAACTACCAAGAAAGAGAAATTTCCAGGGTCTTCTCCTTTCCTGGCTCTTCAGATCCATGATTTTTACTGGCACGTCCATATTTGCTACATTTACTTGCACTAAGAACGAAGCCACGCACTTTGCACTAAGAATGAAGCTTTCCCACTGTATTTACCACAATTCTGTTTTCAGGAACACACCTGCCTCCATGGTTCTGCACTGCATACAGTCAGGAGCTGTTTTCAGTCTAAAATCCTTTCCTAGGGGCAAACAGTGCCCTCTCCTATAGGGGCACCAGAAACTAAGAAACTGGGCAGATTTCAGTCAGCACACACGCAGGACTCTCCAAGTTGGCTATAGAAGTGTTGGAAACATACTTTGCCTTTGCTACAGCTAAACTGGGGGTTTTGCAAGAGACATCATTTCAAAGTTAGAAAGTAATGTTTAAATTTTAGTTACTATACAAACATTTTCTCTCACAGGACTCCAGAAAATTCCATCCTTGTGATATTTTTGCTTTTTTTGTTGACTAAATTTGCTACGTGTGTATCATTACAGGATACGAGAAGAAAACTAGAAACTTGTGCATGCAAACAGGCACACCACACAGACCAAAGGTCTGGGCAAATTTCCAAAAGCATTGTGTTGGGCAGTTCCTTTTCAGCTGTGAAAACAATCTTAGTCCTGAAATTCTGCCATACAATCATAAGATAAAAGTCCCATATGACCCTTCTAAGGTCTGGAAGTAAGTTGTCTTTATCCTTTTATATTTGTTAGTTGCATGAGGGGGGAAAAAAAAAAAGAAAAAAAAAACATTTATCTGAAATTAAGATTTTCAGAAAATTTATTGATTTTAGTTTAGCCTTTCAGTAGTTCTATCTATTTAGGATTAAAAGTGAGTATACAAAATGTTGAGCTGAAGAAGGACTGAGCAGTTTCTGCAGTTTTCTCCAACAATTATCCCTCATTAATTTTATAAGCCTCATGAAAAATAATTAGATTCCAAAGACATTGAGTTTGTGTTAAGGCTGATACTCTGCTGGAAACTGGATTTTGTGCAGCTAATATTTAAGTTGATGGTGAAACTTAATTGTGAAGTTTGGAGCTAGTTCTAAATTCTGCTCCTTCTAAACATATGCCAAATATGTTCTGAAGAATTACATAAAAGCTAGAATAAATGCATGTTATTTAAAAAGCAGGAGTGCTTTTTAAAAGCATTTAAAAAAGCATAATATTTTTGACTACTTCAGAAACAATTATGCCTTTCGATGATTTTTTTAAAAGATATGCACGATATAAAAACATGTCTTTTCAGAAACCCAATATAATGCAGCTTTGATACCAAATATGCTGCACATAATTCACAGCTTTTTTTCCTGTGATTTAGGAACAACTCTGAATAACGATGAATGAAAACTCACTAAAAGCTGCTAACTTAAAATTTCAATAAAAATAATCCAGTTAACATACAGCTGTTTAATAAAATTAGTAAATTTATTTAATATAAATATTACCGTATGCAGCACAGTTATCTTAATCTGGCATTGCTATCAACTTATTCAGATGAACTTTTAAAATACTTTGAATGTTACGAGTGCGAGTACAGCCATATATGTTAATTTAAATAATTCAAATTCAAATGAATCAGCTCAGTTATGAATTTTAGAACTTCCTTTATAAGGAAAAACTATGCAAAATACAGCATTACCCAGATGGAATAGCAGAATTTTGTTAACACGGAGCTGAAGTCTAGATAGTAATTGAAATTTAATCAAAACAGTTTTCCATGTTCTCTCTCATTTGCTTACCTGCCATTTTTTTGCCAGACTTTGAGTCATCAATCAATGAGAATATGTGAATAAAACATGTATATTCTGTAGTTCTGAGCCAACAGTTCTATTTTCCTATTCAAATTTCATATCCAATTTGGGATTTATGAAACCAGCAATGGTAACAAAAATCTTATCAATCTTGTCTGATAATCCACATCTTCTGCATTTATGTTGGGGTACTTATCTCTTTGTCAAACTCAAAATAAAAATGTTCTGTACGCTTGTTACTTAAGCCAAAGCACAAAACTGCACAAAAGAAAAATAACAAAAATCTCCCCTTCCCTCCCGCTGCATTATCATTGACCTTTTCCTCTGTATTGGTAAGTGAATACTGCCAAAATCAAGCATTCAAAACCCAGATGTCAAGCTTGAAAAATCATGAGACAGTCTTAAGAAATTTGAGCTCCTGAAAATTAGCATGTTTTCTTTCTGGTATGTAGCCAGCAAGAGTCCATGTTTTCTGCAAGCCTGAAGGCTAAAAACATAATTTTAAAATGAAAGCTGAAATCCTCACTTAACTGCTTGGCTCATGGAGCCAAGGCTTCAAGAAAAACAGAATACCATGAGACTCGTGATGAAATCATGAGAGCTGGCTACTCTCTTGAAACAGTCATAAAATAAAATCCATTGAACTTTCAGTGTTTTGTGGCTTGTTTTCGTTTTGTTCTGTTTTCCCCAGAAAACTTTCATCTTAGTTAAGCATTAGGTGAGATTAATAACATAAATAACTTTACCTCTGGAAATCCCCCATCCCCTTGGCTGGTTGGGAAGATTGTCTGGATAATAGTTGACCTTGGCTGATTAACCTGTAGTGACATAAATACATACAATTTCTTACTAAAAAAAAGAGACATTCATTAAATGTAATCAAATGGTGTTCATATGACAAACCACATTACTAAAACCAAAATTCAAATGTCAGCTGAGCTTGGTCCAGAGACCTAGCTGTGTTTTACACTCAGTACATTTTTGAGTACCCATGACAACAAGATTTGTCCCTTGAGTATTTCAACCATTTTGCATATTGTAATCTGTATTCTATAGGCATTTTTAAAAGTGCATAGGATGTATGTTTTTTATATGACCTTTACACAGTATCTTTAAGAAATTCAGTATTCAGTCTGTTACCATTAAACTGACTGAGGATATTGTGAGACATCTAACCTCCCCACTCTCTTCTGCCAAGACTCACTGGCAAAAGATTATTTAATGAAGATGATTACCTTTGCTGGTGACTGCAGGAGACAAGGAGAACACGCCTTTGATACACCTTTCACACCAAACTGTGAACTGGAATTCATTGCTTTCTAAGTACATTGAGAATTGATTGCTATAATCCTATGATTGCATCCTGTATCTTACACTTTAAAGAGACTTTTACACTTTAAAGGAACACATTATAGAAGATGTAAGATAAATGAGCTGGCAGCAGGATTTAATGGTGCCGGACTGTGGCTGCTCTGGTGGCAGAGCTTCCTAAGCAAACATAGGATAAATTGTTTGGCCTGATTTATCCTGCCTGAGACTCTCAGGAATAAGCCCACTTCTCCTAGGCCCTGTATGCAGTGAAGAGGTTCACTCATCAGAAAATGGGTGAGATCCAAAGCAGTGGGCAGCTGGAATGAATACTAACCTACCATGAATCTGAGCTGGAAACCTCCAGTGCTTTAGTTTCTCAGCTTCAGGATGAGGATCAGAACATATTTCCATCTCACTCATTAAGCTCTGAAGTGGTCAGGTAGGAGTTGTGTACAACACTGAAGATCTTAAATTTGTTTTCCTGCTGGGTCTCCCTGCTGGGCCTTTGGTTTTAAGAATTCAACTCTTTCTGCACAATGCCTGAACATCAAGCTGTTTCAGGCTGAACATTATAAATTACAACATTCAAACTTGTTTGTATTTTGGGAATAAAAACTTGCCTTGTAACTGAAATTCCTTGTGGATACGCTATACTCACCTGCTTGTCACTGTATTTATATTGAAACATGAGAAATGTTTTCTTTTCTGTGGAGTTGCACGTTGATTGTTAGCTATCACAACTGGACTAGACATAGCTTGGAGAAATTACCTGCAGATTACTTAAATCATCTTTCAAAGAAAAAATCCTGAACTCTACTGTAAGGTAGGAAATAGAGGAGGGACATGTAAAGCACAGAGCCTAAGACAGTGCCTGCTATGATATACTCTCCCATTATTTTCCACAGTACAAAAAAGAGTGCTGCCTACTAATTAAAGCATCAGGATTTATCTCATATTTATGACTACTGTATGATCTCAAAAAAGCCAGTTAAGCTCTCTGACTATGGCTGACATAGGATAACTACTACACATCACAGAGCGCTCTGTGAATTCATCAGCTAACGTTCACCCTGAATCTCTGAGACACTCTAATGAGAGACAACAAGTAAGCTCTGAGTGCTCCCGTTGATATGTATAATCACTGACTACGTATCCTGTACCTATGCCCTGATTTTATTTATGTAGCCATATTCTTCGTATGAAAGCTCATGATGTAAACCAGCAGCAGGGCATGCATGTTTAAACAGGCAAGTACATAAAAATGCATATTTTTCTATAGAAGGAAGGAATAAGCAACAAAATACATTATTCATTATGATGAGTATGAGCTTGTACATTTTCCAAGGAGTCTGAGATGGATTCAGGTTAGCCCATAAATCTTGTAATCCCTAGTAGCAATTTAATAGAAATAAAATAACACCTGCAATTAAATGACAAAAAAAAAAAAAGAAAGAAAAAGTAGTCTCTAGACTTAAATTATTAAGAACGTGGAAGAGCTGCAGTTTTGAGGGTGGGATATTGGGATGGGGCAGTGGGAGAAAGATGTAAACTGTAAGATATAGTAACTATGCTCCAGGGTTTAAAACAAACAAACAAATAAATAAATAAGCAAAAAACCACAGCCCCTACCCCACCCCAGCTATCTTTCACATTAATTTCCTCCATGGAGAAAATACTTAGTAATGTCCTACTCTCTTAATACCTTCTCCAAAAGCAACTTCTGTGGCCACCATTGGTAGATAAAAATCCCATGAACCTACTCCATGTGCAGTAACTGCTCTGCTGTAATTGCACTTAATTTCTAAACTGGGCAGCAAAAGGACTTTCAGTACCCACATCAGAACAATGCCAAGAGGCTGTGGAGTCATGGCTTGGATGCTGGCTAAGGGGGGGAAGTTTCTGGAATGGAAAAATAAAATGCCAGTGTGGAAAAGTCCACTTAGGACTTCATATAATCCACAAGGATTAAAAGAGAACAAAACAAAACAAAAAAAAACACAACCAAAAAAAACCATCTTGATGTCTTGCCATGTTATGGGCTTTATAAAATGCAGGAACGTCTTAGATGTTCAAATATACTGATAGCTATGGTGCTATAAATGCACAGCAAGAACTTTAAGTCAATTACAGCAATTCAAAACAACTGATATTAGCATTGCAAGATGATCTATAGAGAAAAAAAAGTGCAAAGCAATGCTCCAACAGAGTAGGATGTAAGGCTTACAGCATTCCAGCTGTTAGCATGAAGCAAACACTTCTAGATAAATGCTTTCATTGATACACACCATATTTTCATTTCTTAGTACTTCCTGTGTGACTATTATGAGAGTACAGGCTTGGCTTAAAAAGCAAAAATATCAGGATTTAGAAAAGAATTACTGAACTTTAGGATGGACTGAAAACTGAAGTTACTGCAAGTCTAGACAATACATAACAGCAGTATGATGAGTGAAACTGATAGCCTCACTCTTTGATTCTCATTAAGGAAAAAATGAAGCTAGTAAACTACATCCATAAATTGTCAGATTGGATCACCCCTAAACATCTGACTAACAGCCTTGGAAGCAATCCTTCCTGGCAGAGAATGTGATACACAAAACCATTCACTCACACTTTGAGAAGTCAGGAGAAAAGAAACCCACTGATCTGCGATATGCTGTTTGAGGCAGTGTTCTACAATAACAAGCAGTTCTGCCCAAAAAATTGAGGCCAACTTTAAATAAGGAGTTATGAGCTGTAAAGAATATGCTTTCAATTCTTCAGTCTCTATTTTCTTGAAAATCTATGAAATTAATAAAATAAAAAAAAGAAAGGTGGAGGAAAATAAATTCATGGTCTATTTACTGGCTATTACCTCAGAACTACTTACTGCTACTCCTTTACAAAAACAGAAGGATGTCTCAGAGCGGGCTCTTCTTTTCTCCTCTGCTGAACAAACCAAGAATCCTCTTGTTGTTAGTGCAAAGGTTCCATCTAACCAGCACTTCAAAATTTAAACATCTATTCTTCCATTTTGAGCCGCTACCACTAGTCTTGTCATAAAGTTTTGTCTTAAGAGTTAGAGCAATGGAGCAAAAACTTCTGCCCATCTTCAAAACAAACATGAACTTTGAAACAGAGCTGCACAAAATCTACTGTATCAGTCCCGGTACAATACTAAAATGAATTTCTTACTACCCACTCTTCATTCCTACACATTAAGAGCATCTTTTAAATATTCAGAAGAATCCATCAAGAGAAAGGTACAGATTTAAGACATTCTAAACTTAGTACAGTGAGCACAGTGAGCACAGTCCTATTAAGCATTTCTAAGTTTTTTTTTATGGTTAAGAAACAAAGAAGAAAGCCCCCAGAGTTACTTTTCTATCCTTTTTTTTTTTTCTTTTAACATGGGCCCCAACTAAATTGCTGTTCATCAAGTCTTACTCAAGACCCACAGAACTGCAATTCAACTGCAGTCTAAATCTCAAACCTGAACCTTAACAGAGAAAATCAACCACTCTGAGTGCAGCAGCAATCATCTTTTGAGAAGTTTCAGCTAACTTGTCATATAAATCAATTTGGGGGATGGGCTGCGGAGGAAGGTTACGAAAAGAACACTGCAAATACCTAACCTCTAGTAATTCTGTGCTAGTTTACCTAGGAAAAAAAAAAAAAAAGAAAGAAAAGAAAAACGAAAAAGGAAAAAGAAAGGAAAATCTTTACTAGACGGGTTAGCAGTCTTCCCTCAGACACAAATGGCCATGAGCTAAGGAACAGGGGAGTAAAATGCTAGATATATGTGTTGAAGAGAAGGAAAGAAAGTGGCATTACACCTCTTTCATGGCATGCTCTTCCCCACTGCAGCACTAACTTTGCATTTGTGCTGAGGGCCCTGTGCGTCTGCAGTGCATGACCCACCACAGAGAAAGCACATCCTCCTTCCGTGCTCCCCTGGCAACAGGCCTTATAGCTGGAGAGCAACACCTCATTTCTGTACCTATATGTCTGTAAAGTAGTTCAGGGATTTTTCATCACGATTGCTCTGTGTTGCCATGACACAAATCAACAGTAGTAGGGCACCCAGAAGAAAAGTTGTAGATTATTTCCTTTCTGCCTGCTCTCAGCACAACCACAAGGTGTCTAGCAGATTTTCTTCCCCAATTGAGTCTTGATGCACTTCCTATTGAAAAAAAAAGAAAAAAAAAGAAAAAAAAAAGAACAAGAGCATAGTTGCCTGCTAAGTTTCAACAGTTATTACTTTGCACTTTCTTAAGATTCTTAGTTACCAGCTGGTTTGAGCTATAGTGACTTTCCCCAGCATATTCTACCACGCACTTTTCAATACCCCAAATGACTCCCACTGCAGTAAATATTCTTTATAACCAACAGCCCACCATCACCATCCAGGTGTGTAAACAGACCCTTCACTAAAAATCTCACTGCATTGCTGCTTGGATATCAAATAAATCATCCTGTTAAAGAACTAATAAATTTTAAACAAAACTGGAAGGAAAGCTCTTACTAGGATCAAAGCATGTTTTATCACTTGCTGCAGTGCAAGACGTAAACTAATGCTCCCATCTGCAGTCATTTATTTTTAACACTGTGAGGGGAACATCATGAGAGCAAATGATATTAATGTCCACCATGTTCCAAACCTAGCATGCAAGATTCAATACATATAGCAAATGTCAGCTGAATGGTTGCTGCTTCTCATGAGTTTAGCTGGGTGGCAGCCTGCTGCCAATCACGTTCATCCTCAGCATCTTCCTGAATGCCAGGACATCAAGAGCACTCATCATTCCTTCTCATTTCAAAACTAAGTCAGTGAAATTTCAACAAAACTTTCTGTGTGTGTGTTCGTGTATTTAAGAAGCTGTAGTCTCAATCAAATAGGATGCTGCTGTCTTGATAGGCTGATTCTAAAACAGCATCAGTGAGGAAGCTTTCTGTACTCAGTTATCAGAAACCATAACCTTCCCTGGTTAAAATGTAACTTTATGACCTTAACTGATTCAAAAATACTTTGAACAAATGGCTGAGTAGGTTTGAGGTCTCTCAGTTTTGTGTACTTGATTGCTTTTTCTGCGTGGCTCTGCATCACAAGTCTGAATTTCTAGTTGAGGTACAGCAACAGTTATCCCAACAGGTTACTTATTACCTGTCTTTGCATCTTCAATATACTGTCAGGGCAGCAGGTTTTCCTAGCAATTATGCTTTCCACTTCAGTGACATACCATGAGCATTCAAGAACTCAGTGGAAAAAGAAGAAAAAAGAAAAAGAAAGGAAGAAAGAAAAGGGGCGGGGGGGGGGGGGGGGGATTATAATCATTTCACACATCTTCCCCACAGCAAATAAATAAATGATAGATAAATGGTAGATAAATGGTTTGAGAGAACTGATGAACAGGCATACGATCAGTCTCCTCCTAACTGGGATTAATCCAAGTAGCCTACCTTTCAGAGTAGACTTGAGCTGCCCGTTAAAGTAACAATTAACACATACCAGTATATTGGCAGAACACGGCAAGACACCTGTACACCTGAATTTGCCTTTAACTTTGCATCAGCATCCTTTTCTGGCACTGACTTTCCATGGGGAAGATATAATTGCTTCTTTTTATTCCTCCCCATCTGATGACTCAAACTCACAACCACATAGAGATGAAAAAGCCTAAATGAGACAAGTATGCTTTTCCTTGCATCCCCTCTCCATGCTGTACATGAATTAGCAAGTTTATTCATTAAGGGTTTTTTTGGAGTCCTTGTTCATCACTTCTTCAATTTCTGTCAGTTTTAGAGAACTAGATGTCATCTGCTCCTTTCCTACACAACATAAAGAAATGACCTTGGAAGTAACTTTCCTACATTTTAACTATAAAACTTATCATATAAACACATCTTCATTGTTTCTTTTATTGCTCTTAAAGCTTGTATTCTTCGGGTTACGCTGAAGTGTTTGCTTCTATCTAGCCTCCTACACTCGCTCTTCATCATCAGCTTCTTCAGAGAAGTCACACCTGTCTTCATCTATATTACACAGTTTGCATCTTTAAATATCTACTTACAGCATGCCATGACATATAAAAGACAACTATCTGAGCGACTGTACAAAATTTACTGAAACGCGTACTTTTAAGATTATTGTGCTTTATTGCAGCAGGGCCTCTTGCTGCAGGAAAGGATACTGGTAGAGCCTAAGTTCTCTGAGCAAGCATGTTTTGCTACCAAGAGGTCTCTTACCTGACTACTGGCCTCCAAAACTGAGCAAGTATGGTGTTGAGGAGGGGAAAAACACAAGCTAATCCAGATTGAGTATATAGTTAGCACGTTCCTGACAAATACTTTAGCTGGTAAGAGCCCCTCAACAGAAACGTTAGCAGTCTTCTGGTATACATGACTGAATGAGGTTAGTTATAGAAAACAGTTCATTCTTCCCTTGAGAGAAATCCTCCCCACACCATCTGAGTGTAACACAGTTTTTAGGCAGAAAGAATTTGGACTTTTCTGTATTAGTTAGGATGAATCTAGTTTGTGTGCTACAAGTGCTCTCATGCTGCTCTTTTTCCTCATTAAGCATGTAAAAACCATTGCAAAGCATTGTTAATATTTACCACGCATATGAAGAGTAAGAGAAAAAAAATCAAGTGGTACATTGTGAATGCTGTCATAAACACTCATCCAACTTCTGACTGAATTCATGAATTTAACAAAGATATTCATTACCACAGTACCACACTCCTCAAAAGGAAAAGAAACGCAATTATTCCAGAATAAGAAACAAATGTATACTATATTGAAAGTTCCACTGGCTGATAAAAAAAGCTGTAAACTACTTTATTCCACCAGTAAATTTCAGTACATGGGGCTCTAGAACTACAAAACATTACAGAAATCAAATAACAAAACAAGCCCTCCAGAAAACCAAACTCCAAAACCTGTTCAACCCAACACCTTTTCTTCTTGTTTGCCTGTGTGCAATAATGGTAGCTTTTGTTACTTTACTTAATATAGACACAGAAAAACATCAGTAACAGGTGTGAATATTAAAATAGTATCTGAATTTTCAGTCAATTATCTGTGACTTCATCATTTGCTCTTCAAGAGCAATCAGGTAATGATTTAATTAGCAACTATATGTATCTATACTTAAAGGTAACTGCAGAAGCAGATGCACAACCAAGTCTCCTGTTATAGAGTTAGGTAAACACAAAGCATGGCAGCAAAATTCAGGATCGAAGTCTGCATGCTTAAGTTCTTCAGTAACGTCATATCCAATACTGACAAATCACTGGAGCAATAGAGGAGGTGAAAAAAGAAGAAAAAAACAAACATGGTCACAGACTGACTAGAAGTCCATTTAGCTCAGTTTTCTCACTGCATCAAGTTTTGATCCTAAGGATCCTGGGAAAGACCAGCAAGAACAGTGGCCAGTATAGCAATCCTGAGGAAAGAACAAAAACAGAGAAAGCCAACAACACTGCTTCTCCTTATGGCCTCCCAGTTCCCTCCTTCCAATTTTGGGTTATACAAAATGTATACACCAAGCTAAATCCCAAAGCATGTGCTATTATTTAATTTCCTATAAATTTTCTAGTTTAATGTACCTTCAGAAGACTTAATACACTGCTCTGGACTAACACTTGTTTTTGGTTTGATTTGGTTTGTTTGTTTGTTTAATTTTGCTTACATTTCTCACACATACCAGAAAGATGACTAGGATATCACAGTGACATACTCCAAGAGGCGGCAAGATCACCGCCTCTGCCGACCACTTTCCTGTAGAGGCCAGCAGGGAAAACCTTTTCCCTCACGAGATACCAAACCCTTTCCCAAACAGTGTATTTCAGGCAAGTATTAAAAGTCACAGTAATAACCCTGGAAATGAGAGACAGAACCACTCTGTATAGCCAGTACTTACCTTATTAAAATAGATATAATGGTCATCTCGTATTGTAACAGGTGCTTGAAAGCATTATGGTACATTTACCTGCACAGTCAGTCTATTACCAGCATTGAACATAGCTTAAATGATAACCCAAACATAAAAACACAACTAAAATTGTATCATATATGTCACATAGGTTGTATATAATAAAATACCCAAGGTTTCTGTGATTTATCTAATCTCAAGAGACACGAAAAAAATCTTTTTATGCCAAGTATTGTTTCTGGTTTTTGTTTATGTTATCCTATATAATTACTTAGCTGAGAAATTAAAGGCAATAAAATTTACCATTATTTCCACAGGCTTTTATTCTGCCACCAGGAAGAGTTATTGAACTCATTTCTTTCATGATAGACATGTATCACATATATAATCACATTAAAATAAAGGCAGATTTCTTCATCTCTAACTTAATATTTTTGAGCAGCTATATGATGCAAATGTGTGCTTTCTTAACATCAATGTTTTAAGAATTAAGGAGTTCTTTCTGATAATGCACATATTAAGTCAAAGCTTATACCACCTTCGGTAAGAGTATACAAATTCCTTTGAACTTTTTAAACTTCTTCCCACACAGGTAAGCTATGCAAGTAGACAGACAATAACATTAGTGTTAACAAAATTAATCTTTTCTTCCTGCAGGATGAGTAAATGCTACCTGCTCTGAGTTTGTTTTGTTGTTGTTGTTTTGTTTGTTTTAATGCACTGTTTACAGAAGGAAACATCAGGAAGCCTCACAGGAACATCTACGGAGGGAATCATTCAGAAGTGCTACAGAGAATTTGCCAGAAAAGCAGACTAAATTGAATGTAATGTAACAGTCAATGATTCATAGTATCATTCTACATTAAACATTTGAAAAGAACATTTTTGTATCTTTCCAGATTGCACCCTCAACCAATACTGTTTAATCAGGTATCAGAGTGAATAAATATTTGCAATAAAAACAAAAAACAAATATTTAAAAATATTTTTATTAAAAAGTCGTGTCCCAGTCAATGATATTAACTAAATTATTTTTTATGAAGGTGCTCTGAGGCTACTAGACACAGTGTCTCTCCCCTCTCTTTAGCCGTACATACAATGACCAGATTTCAGGTGGAAGGTAGCAGGATTCTGATTGAAATAAATAAATACATAATTATTGGTGATGGCTTTTGATCTCAAGACTTAAAAATCAGTGTCATGACTGTGTAGTATTACAAGGTGTATATGAATTATTTCTGATTTTCCAAGATTTCAGCCTGTGTGAAAAAAAGCTCAGTAAGTTTGTCCTGGACAAAGTAGTAGTTAAACTTCCAATTCCATGTGAAAAAACACTGTTTTGTTCAGATACAGTGCATAGTTACAAAATTTTAGCACCTACAGTGTGCATGGTTGTGACTGCAGAGAAACAGAGGTACAGAGAGCCTTTGTTTTTGACTGTGCATATGACTTGTACAACTGAAATATCCACAGTATCTGCTTTGTACAAAAATTACTTTCTTAAACTCCATTTCAAATTGTTCTAGCCATAATCAAGTAAAGGTGCTTGTTCTGCACAGTGGAACAGCTGACTTAACAAAAATATTGCAAAAAGTGAGTTTTTATTTCTGCTTATTTATTTTGTAAGGTGGCAAGCATTTGATTCTAAGTTTTCAGAAATGAAGTAACGTTGGGCAAATTGCATCAAATGCATTCTTCACACACAGTACATAAGCATAATAAAAATGCACAATATACACATTCACGTGGCCAAAACTGCTGAACTGTCATCTATCTCAATTACTTCTCTTGACCTTGAACAAGTTCTGCCCATGACTACATGAGAACAGAACTGGATCTGATACAGTCCTACAGCTCCTCTGCAGTTCTAAACTACCATTGAGACCGTTTCTGTTCCGGACTCGGCAATAAACAACAAAGCAGAGTAAGTTTTTTCATGCCAGACCAGGAGTTACATTTGCCCAGTGTGTATCTAGAATCAGGCTGGATGTAATGTCTCATCCTGGTATTTCATTCTTACTCCTCAGAGAGTATGAAGGGTACTTAATAATGCCTGTCTCTGCTAGACCAGTCCCAGGCTCCATTTTCCACAAACAATTCAAAAGTTACAAACAATTGTTTCAACTGAAGTCATTTTATAGACATAGGAAATCACAGAATGTGTGAAGGTATCTGCATATAACTCACTGGAAAAATGTCCATAATGGATAAGTTTGGATTAAATCTTAAATACAAGCTTTCCCTCATAAATATCTTCACCTAACTTACATGATATTATACATTTCCCTACAAACTGCAAAAAAAGAAAAGGGACGGTGTTTTTTTACCTTTCTTCCAAATGCACGCTACCATTTATTTCTCCCTGAGTTAATGACGAAAGGCTTTTTCCCCATGAGTTTTTCTCTCCAAGAAGCCATCGCTCAATTTTTTCTCCTTTTTCTTTTTTTTTTTCCCCAACTAAGACTGAGAATGGAAATGATAGAACAACCTCAAAACTGATCAGACAAGGATATGCTATGCTAATTCTTCAGCCCAAATGACCTCTGTCAACTGCAGTGGTAGTAGGGGAAAAGGACACATATGAGTGATTTAGAAGGGAAAAACAAAAACAAACAAACAAGACCATACTGTGAAGTGTCTAAAAGGCTTTTGTAATCCTTTGTAATTTCTTTCTTTAAAAGCAAATAATTTACCAGGGTCAGGGAGGAGATGAAAAGGGAAAAAGGGGGGGGGAAAAGGGGGGGGGAAAAGGGGGGGGGAAAAGGGGGGGGGAAAAGGGGGGGGGAAAAGGGGGGGGGAAAAGGGGGGGGGAAAAGGGGGGGGGAAAAGGGGGGGGGGAAAAGGGGGGGGGAAAAGGGGGGGGGAAAAGGGGGGGGGAAAAGGGGGGGGGAAAAGGGGGGGGGAAAAGGGGGGGGGAAAAGGGGGGGGGAAAAGGGGGGGGGAAAAGGGGGGGGGAAAAGGGGGGGGGAAAAGGGGGGGGGAAAAGGGGGGGGGGAAAAGGGGGGGGGAAAAGGGGGGGAAAGGGAAAAACCCTCTGCTGGTTTTGCTAGAATTCTTCGAGGTCACAGAAAACTGGACTTAAGACTTCCCTACTCTCAGTCTTCTGACAATATCCTTTACTTCAATGACTGAATCACATAGCTTTTTGGGTGGTTTTTTTTGTTGTTGTTTCTTGTTTTCTTTTTTCTTTTTTTGTTAGAAACCTTGTTTTTTCTCAGTTTGCACTAAAATCTAATTGCTTATGTTATGACATGCAGCATTTTCCATGAAGATAGTATATTGAAATTCTACTATTCCAAATAAAAATAGCATTTAAAATCACCTCAGGACTTTACACACTGCAAATAAATACAAAAGATTCCTTTTTGCCTTTAGGTGAGCACTTCGTAAGCAAATACTACACAAGTAAGGACAGATCCTTAAATGTCAGGTATTCTTGTGTAAGACAGGTCAAAATGTCCATGAGTTAAAATTATAATATTAATATACAGTATACTCTTTTGATTTTTTATTTCTCTTTGAATTATTATGTTAACATAATACAGCTCCAAGAAAGATTAATTAATTAGGTATGAGGAAATCATAATTCCTGCCTAGGAACAGGAGAAGCAACATTGAAAACCAACCCTCTAAGTTGATTGCTTTTACTCCTAAGCAGTTTAAGACATAGTTTATGGAATTAGAACATCAAGAAAGTGAGAAGATAATACAGTGAAGTTGCACAAACAATTAATTTGTTTTCACTCAACAAGTTAATTCTGATCACTCTTAATTGATCACTGTAACATTCTGGTCACTGTAAGCTTAACTAAGTAGTTAACGCACCTTCAGTTTACCTGGGGAATAAGCATTTTTTTCCCATTTTTTCAAGTTCAGTTCAACCTGATGAAATGGAACAGCTAAATTCTCACTGAGCAGTGAAAGCAGAATAGAACCCTTGCATATGCTCTTATATCAAAAACAAAGTAAGCACTTTTGTAATTATTTTGGTGTAGAAAGTACTGACATGCAAAGAATTTACCTGCAAATTAGAATGGCTGAAAAGACACTTGGAATAAATACAGGAACTATGCCAAAGACAAGTGTGTCCACTGCTGCAAGGAAAGTGTGTCAGTGATCTCACTTCACATTACATTCAGTGTTATTGTGTCAAAAGTGAAAGAAAGAAAGAAAGAAAAATAAAAAGGTGGCAGTAGGTGAAGAGATCCTGCCAAGTATCCCATCTTAAGCAACTTTTTAAGTTGGAGCAAAACCTAGTCTTTCCTACATTGAAATTCTCATCAACAGTCACAAACAGGTATAATTAGGTATTTTCATAACAAATACAAAACTTCTCAAAAACAGCCAAATCAGATTTTGATTTATGTCATACTGCAAAAACAAGAGGTGTGTACCCACCCCACTAAACAGTTGGGTAATTTCATTTTATTTTCTCCACGGAGATAGTCCTAACTTGTATTTTATGTTCTGGCCTGGAGGCTGGCTTTACAAAATTGATTTCACTGACTGCTAGAGGAATCTTGCTAGATTTATAGAACCATCTGCTGGTAAAAATCAGAGGCTATTTTATGCTTAACAAAACTTAAAATAATCTTTTGTTCCATAGATAGGCATATATTGCACATAACAGCCTTCATGCCATCTCAAAATGTGGGCTGATTGTCACCTTAGTGTTGGTAGGAAAACAGTTGCCTTATCCAGTATACCACAGTTGTGTGAACAGAATGTATTTCAACATGATTTCTATTCACAGCTTAAGTGAATCATTTCCCTTTTAATTCCCCACCCCCAACTATTCATTTATATACAGATGAGCAAAGCGCTTTGATGAAAGTAGGTTCCAGAATAGACAAAAACTCCAGAATTTGCAAGTTTATTTTTGCAGATGGGAATGATATAAAACAAGGAGCCAGAAAGAAAAAAGCCTTTACAACAGATTACATATTTTCTTATTTTAAACATCCTTTGCTTCATCCCTCCTCCCCCGTGCAAAAACAACTCCAGAGACCCAGACAAGTATAACATAATTAATGCAATTAATTTAACCCAATCTCAATATGTCCTTAAGAAACTCATACTTTGGAAAATAATTTGTGCTCGTTGTACACCTTACTCAATGCTACTTCAGACAAGGAAGGAAATTAACATATTTTTGACTATGATAGTATTGCATACTAGTGGCACTCAAAATATATCATACTTATGTCAATATATGTATTCACTGATAGCTGCATCAAGAATGCTCCATGACTGCAGAGCATCTAATTTAATTCTGCCTGTTTTACCTATTTTTCTGTAAAAAAGAATTTTCTTTGTCCTGCTGTTTCTGAGACACTAAGACATTCTTGGGGAAAACCATATTTAGAGAATGTTTAGAAACATAACATGTTCCATCCTTAACTTTATACATTTGTCAGCAGAAGTATGTCAGTATGGGCTTTACCCAGTAAAAATATAAGCACAATTAGCACTGAAGCAAATGGATAATTATTGGATACTGTTCATTAAATATATTCCTACTAAGCGCCTGCAAGTTCAGCTAGGCTGAGGCCTAGCCTTTTTTTTTTTTTTCTGGAACAGATTTGTATCACAAAGAAAAGCTATCCTTCTGAAACAAATACCAACGAATAAGAAAAATTAGTTTGCATCTTATGTACCTCCCTGACAGAGAGTAACATTAAATCTGCTTCATTTACTATGTGCAATGACCTATTTCTTCTTTTTGGGGGTAGAGTGAAATTACTGGATATTGTTTTGTCTGCATGTTTTCCTGCATATGTTATGATGTGTATTTTCCACAGTAACCTAAATATTTATTGTTTCAATTAAATAAGCCTTACTGCACAAAGAGGGATTTCAGATTTTTATTCAAAAAATGCAAGGAAACCAAAGATTCAACATCCGGAGGTTTTCAGGGTACATCAATCATTGCATGGCAAATCCCCAAAACCTCAAAGCACGTCTTATAGAGGTCATATTTATAATTTGATATTGGGGATGAGGAAAGAAGGCTTGTATTTATCAATATATATATATTGATTCTTTGCTAAAACAACTAATTCTTACCATTTTTAGACTGTAAGGTCTTGGGACTGCAGCTTCTCTCAGGTAGCACAAGGATCTGAAAACAATTAAAAAATAAAAAATGAAAATGAATATCATTCAAACTGTCATAATACTTAAAAAGATTTTTTTTCTCCAGCATAACTGCGAGTGATCCAAGCATAATCCTCAGTGGTTAAGATTAAAGTCATGCAAATCATTCTAACCACATGTACGCTTATATAGCATGCTTCTCTGCACTTCAGTGGTCTGTAGGCTTAAATATACGACAAAGGAATCCCTGGTACCTAGATTTGCAAAACCCTATGCTATTCTTAGCACTTGGTACATCTCTGAAGAGCACTATACCTAATGGTTAACACACCCAAAAATCAGTCAAGGGGACAAAAATCTGTCATGCTATGCTTATTGTCAAGGTGGTCCATTGTTCCCAGGCATATGACAAAGTGTGGTTTTTTTTTGCAATCAAGAAACAAGTATGACAGTGTTAGGCTTTCACAACGTAATGGCCCAGAGAGTAGGTATTTTTGGAAATGGCACTGCATTACATAACCTTCACTTTTGTCTCTCTCTCTATTCCACACACAAATGCACACACCTATTTTAAATAGTGAGGAAAAAAGAGTAGGTCCTACCTCTTTCAAACGGTTCTTTAAATTACTGCTTTCTTAATTGAGTGAAATTGTAGCACACCTCCTTTACCAGTTTTCATACAGTGACAAAAATTAAAGTTCTCTTCTATTGATTATGTATTTCTTACCTATAGTGTGTATGTATGAAATGCAATTAGGTATGAGTCATATGTTTGCACACAAACACATACATACATACTGGATATAAAACTGCAAACTCATATACCTATAAATGGACATAGAAACGTTTGAAAGAAAGCACATCATGAAATGCACACCAAAATACGTTTGTTTTTGTTTTGTTTTGTTTTTTTCCTCTCTCTAAAGAACCACCCAAAATTTAACTGCTGCACATGCAAAAATGCAGAAGGCTGTTGCAAGAATGACTGCTTTCTAAAAATAAACCCCAGCAGCCTGAGAGGAATCCAGTGTCAGGGCGGAGAAGAGGGAGATTCGTTTTACAAGGGAGAAGAAAAGAGACGAAAAACCAATCCTAGAGCCTCGCATGCATGCTAAAAATTTTAAGTGCATTAGGTTTAAAAATGCATTTTGGTGGTTTTGGAGTACAAAAACGAAAAAAAAAAGAAAACAGTTTTATAAAAACGCTCCTCATCTCCCCTTGCATGTGTGCACAAAAATCCCCAGCCTAGAAATCCAGCCTTAAAGCATAAAGACAAAGAGTTAAATATATATAACTGCACGTTTTCTCATCTTCTTTTAAAAAAGCCTGTTTGGAAACGTGCACCGAGAGGGGGGAAGGCAAGCTGCAGCAAAGTCCAGCTAAGGGCAAAAGGAAATGAAAAGAAACAAAGAAAGAGAGAGAGAATTAATTTTAAAAAAAAAATCAAATAAAATTCTGTGGATTGGAATTGCATATACTTACAGACAAAAGCCCCCGCTCCCTGCTCACTTTCTGTCCTTTCTACATGATCTGAAACACAAATGTGGATTAAAAAAGGGCAGCATGCTACAGAGGGAATTTATAGTTGGGGGAGTGGAGAGAGGGTAGGGGGTGTGGGGAAGAATGACTGCACCTCTTCCAAAGTGCAGCCTTGGAGAAAAAGGGGTGGGGGTGGCTGGGGGAAAGTCTCTCTCGCTCTCCCTCTCCCTCTCGGGCTGGGTTTTGGTTGCCAGCGCTGGTTTATATTGAACAATGAGCTAATTCTGATGGCAGCTGGCTGGCCGCCAGCTCTGCCTCCCCCCACCCCCCCACACCCCCCGTCCCCTCCTTACACACACACGCTCCCCCCCTGCCTACCCGCCTCCCCCCCTCGCCCTCTGCTGCAGCGCCAGACTGCTTAGTCTGCAATAATCCGCAGCCCCGCGTCCCCCCTTCGCCGTCTGGCAACTGGGGCCAGCGACCGCCCCGACGACGGCCACGGCCGGCGCCGCCGCCGCGGGCAGCGTAGAGGGACACCGCCGCCGCCCCCCGAGGCTGCGCTGAGGGGAGCGGCGGCCGTTGGTGCGCGGCCGTTAGTGCCCCCCCTCCCCTCACTCCAACCGTTCCCTCCCTTCAGCGCGGCGCCCTGCCAACGGCTCGGGGGGGGGGCGGGAGGGAGGGAGGGAGGGAGCAGGCACATACTGTAATAATAACCCTGCAGCAGCAAAGGGCATCTGAGGAGAAGGGGAGGGAGACGAAGGCGGTCGCCCGCCCGCCGCTGTGCCTGTCTGAGAGGAAAGAAAATGGTGGGCGGGGAGGAGGGGGCGCCGCGCCGGGCGGGGAACGGAGCGGGGCAGGCGGCGGCCGGCAGCAGGTGCGTGCGGATCCGGCGGCGGGGCTGAGCCCCCTTCCAGCCCCGGTCCCTTCCAGAGCCGGGGCTGCGGCTCTGCGGCTCTCTCCCAGTCAGGAGCCGCAGGTGCGCCGAGGCTCGGCTGAGGAGTGGCGGCCGGGGGCGTGAGGTGCTGGCCCAGGCAGCCAGCGTGCTGCTTCTTTGCCCCCCCCCCGCGTCCATGAGGGGGTAACGCAGCCAGGTGGCACCTCACAGGTGTGCCAGTGCACCGACGGTTTGCTCAGGGTCTGCTGAGGGTTGCGGGAGCTTTGCGAGGTCCCGCGTTATCGTAAGTGGCCCCAGTTGTGCTTGTAAGGGGCAGAGAGTGAGAAACAAGCAGCCAAGGGAAGTACAGCATGGTGGCTCAACACACTACACAAAGACTCCCACTGCGAAGGCACCAGGAGCAGTGTAGACATAGCACAGTGAAAGAAAGATGATGTGCTGCTGCATAGTGTCACTCCATAAAATGCTACATAGGGAGGTATGATTAAATAAATAAATAGAGAAACAAGTGCTAAGAACTGGATTCTGTTACCCTGCAGCTTTTGTAGTTACCTTCCTCAAGGTTAAAATGTCTGAGGCAAAGTAGGTTGAAATGGTTTGAAATTACACATGCTGCAGGCTAATAGAAAATTCAGCTTTCTCTTTTTGGCCTTAGGTTTTGAACAACTAACTTTGTTTTTCGAATCCACTTTTATTAACTCCCCAGGAAACCGCATTTTTCAGTGGTCCACAAAGGATTTCTATTTGTTGAGTGAAATCAGCTTGATAGCATGTCCCTGCAGCTCCCTCATCAGCTACTGCATCACTGGGAATGCTTGCAAGCCTACCAGAAGATCAGGCAACTAGAAGGGAGGAATGTGGGACTCAAGCAGCCTCTGATATTCAAACCTATGGTAAGCTGTGATAGTAATTCAAACTTCAGTGCATCAGGATCAGACTGTTAGCCACTTAGGGCACGTTGCTACATCATGTAATTATTCCATTTCCTGGAACAAATTTCCTCAAAGAAATCAGAGAGTATCTTTCATCCCCTCTTCTTTCTGCTGGACGTTACATAACCTGCTGGCACCACTCCGTTGGCACACACGACTGGACTTCAGTCACAGCCACTCCTGAGACCTTTTCACCAGCTAGTTTTTGCTCCCTTCACTACCTCTGCTCAGAGGTGGGTATCTGTGATGTCTCTTCCTTACAAGGAGGGCCAGGTCCACGTTCTTCTCTTCTGTTTGGACGCATGCCACACTCAGACCTCTTCTCTGCTGTTGTCAGTTCTGAGTATGGACTGTGCCCGCTCCCTCCAGTTGGAGGCTGAGCAGGTCTCTGTGCCCATGCACTCCCTCTGAAGCCTGGCTGAATTCTAGCTTTTAATAACAACGAGCTTGATACCAGGTAACTGAGCTCAGCCACCTTCTTCCTGACAGCGTGGGGCCACTGCCAAACCCCATATGGCCTTCTTCACTTGCACCTCTTTTACCATTCGTACGTTCTCAGGACATGTTGCCAGCTGCCAACAGCCTTGCCAACAGTTCCGCAAGCACTGCCTTGCACACAACCCACAGCACTTGCTTCTTTGATTTGACCCAGCTCACAGCCCTGTGCTTCCCGGCAAGATATGTGTAGTAAGGTGTTTGTGGCTTCCCCAGCCCAGAGTGGCAGCTGTGAAGGCACTCTCAGAAGTTTAGCCCACAGGTCCCAGTCTCCCAAGCAGCTTTGGCTATTCTCTCTCCTCTTTCTTGCCCCCTGTCTTTGCTGCAGGATAATAACATACAAAGACACACAGCAGAAAGCTAGAGAGAGCAAATTTCAGACACAGTCAGTCAGTTAGTTTTTATTACGCAAATGAAACGTAGAAATTCTTAGTTAATAGTGGTTGTGCCGGTTCTCCTGCCTGCTTTCTCTACAGGTTACTACCCATCAGCTAATAGGCCTCTTCTCACATTAAAGGCTATATATTTAAACTCTGTCTTGAGATGGTGAAGGAGAATTCTTCTAAATTTTTGCTGAAAAGCAGGCATTTAGGCAGCCACGTTCCTTATATGTCCCGTCATCTGCACACCATTTGAAAACCTACCCCACATTCCAAAGTCCTTTACAGGAACCACCACCAATGATTGTAGATCTCCATCTTGGACATGAGCCCTAAAACCTTCATTTTCTTCCCAATGGCTTAGTTTGTTACCCCAGGTAAGCAACCTGGTTTGCTCTGCTGTGTATACTTTCCCATATCTGGAAAGTCTTATACCTGTTTGTTGCCTGTTACAAGCTAAGTTGCTGAGTTCTCCTCAAAGTCTGTGCTGTTTAGTTTGGCTGTAATGTCTTGAATTTTCTTGCTGTTAGCCACATTCCACTTGAAGCACTGAATGGAAACTCAGAAGTGAAGGCTTAACTGCCAACAGGAATAAGAAGACAAAAACCTGTAAGCGTGGGAGAAGAGAAGGAGGCAGCAGAAGGACACAGAAAGACTCAGTCTGGCCCTGTATGGAATAGGAGAGTTTCAACCACTCCTGGTTCTGGAAATTTAATTGCAGATCCAAGGTTTGCAAAACAAAAGCCTAATATGGAGTATGTTGGCCCCAGGTTACAAGGTGGAAACCTGGAAACCGTAAGAGTCAATTCAAGCAAACTGGTAAGACTGAGCTGAAAATAGCTTTGAAAAACAATTGACAGAAATTATTAGTTGAAATACATTAAATTTTTGATCATTTATTTGTTTTAACGATTTGTTAATTCTTGGTGTTCTTTCCCTATTCCTGTTATTCTTTACCCATTTGTAAAAAAGGTAAAGAGCATTAATATGCTCAGAAACACGAACAGGCAAAATGGTAAGTTATAGGGAAGTGCAAATCGTTTTGTACCTGCAGATGGGACCTCCAGCCCGACTGTGACTCCAGTGCCAGACTTCCGTCTTTTACTCTCAAATCACCCATGCAGTACTTCATTCCTGCAAATGTGTAATGCAGGTAAATTGTTCCATTGTCTCCAGGAAGACTAGATTTAACCTCAAGCCTAATTTTTATACTCTGTGGTTACTTAAACCAGTCTGATTTTTTTCTGCGGTCAATTTTAGATAGGAAGAAAAAGGTTGTTCTTTCTGCTACCTCTTAGCTGTGACAATTCCTTTGATTCTTTTTCCCTTTATTTCTCTCTTTGGCCTGAGCTATAAACCCCAAAATTGATAAAACCCTGACTTACAAAGCATTATGATTACAAAAATAGTCTAAAATGGACTTGCAAAGCAGGGAGAGCAGAACAGGCTCTTGTGGCTGAGGGGAAGGTAAAAGCAGCAGAAGTTATGCAATTAAAAAAGATACACTGTTATATCAGAATATAAATCAGCAGCTGGGAAACTCCATAGATTGCAGTGAACAGGCACAAAACAGTCACCAGAGAATTAATTGAAGCTGTCCTTTCCAGTTCTGACAGTGAGCAGAGAAGCTGTATCCTACACTAGAGGCCACAATTCCCACTCTTATTCTCACCTGCATCATTCAGCCATTGATTACAGTATTGTGCACGATGCAGAAAAGTAGCAGGATCCTGATCTGGAAATGGGTCAGATTCAAGCGTGACACAGGTATAGTAGAGAGCTGCTAGCTCATGTAACAAATGGGCTGCAGACTGCATTGAGCACCTGAAATAAAAAGGTGGGAGGATAGCAGATGAGATCCTGGTAGAAGCAGGCAGTTTAGCAACTGAAGCCAGGCCATGCGTTCAACTCATTATAGAACCATCAATAAAAACGAATTCAGTTATAATTTTTCAGCTTTTGTGAATATGCAACTTCTCTGAATGATATCACCCCTGCAGCACGTTCACAGATATATTCCAAAAAGACCATATAGCACCACAAAGAATATCCACATGTAAGCATAAAGATAGAGCTTAAATATCCACATGTAAGCATAAAGATAAATAAAATGACAGCCTTCCTTTCTTGCAGATTCTTCTGCTACTTGTGCTCTTTCTACTCTTAAGCTCTATTCATCAATAAATTAATTCAAGGAAGGAAGAGGGTAATTGCTTTGCTGCAGCTAAAAACTTCAGCAGATTTTCCATATATTTCCATATATTTCCTTATAGCCATAAGGGGGACAACATAGATCATAAACTAGTTATCAGAAATTGTGTGGTGTTTTCCTGGCAACTAAATTAAAGTTAGAGGGGAAGGTTATCCATTAAATGACTTTTCAAGAAGACTTAAAATGTGGGTTCTATTTCCAGTTTAGTCTTCTGGGGGCTGGATTCAGAGGGCTTCTTTTCCTGTTTGTCTCCAAATCTATGAGAATTTTGTTTTCATGTATTTCTATTACCAAACAAAATGAGCTGTGCGTAAATAACTGATGGAACTGAGCTATCTGGAAGATTTCCAGTTAAGATTAGTTTGTCATTACATAAACCAAATGTTAAGGATTTTTTTACTGGTGCTCCATCAGAGGACAACTTGGATGGAAGAATTGCACATCAGCTCAAGAAAAGAAATCTGCTATATGAACACATTCTCTTCTAACAAACAAAAGCTCCTCACACTTCCAGAAGGAATCCTCACACTTCCAGAAGGAATCATTCACCGCAGTTCCTCTGCAATAATGACTGACACTGAACGCTTGACACAAAGATGTAAAATACGCAGGATATTTCAAAAATATACCAATGGGAGGAATGTCATAAACCTTGATCATGGCAAAGCATGTACACTTAGATTAGCCCCCTTGATTTAAGTGAAGCTGCCTACAAGTGTACAGTTAACTACATAGCTGAGGTTAAACATTATCAAAGTTAAAATTAAAATCTAGATCCACTAAAAATCTTTGGATTTTTTTGCTATGGACTTGGATGTTGTTTTTTTGTTGTTGTTTTGTTTTGTTTTTCTGTATAGATTAGACAGAGATGATTTGTGAAGGTTGCAGAATAAAAAGCACTACAAACGCAGTATGATTTGATCATGACTTGTGGCAACAGCGAGAAAAAATTGTAAAAATGGTGCAAATTTCAGTCCTCAGACAGAGGTGAGTAGAGTTCCAAAAGGAATAGTAGATAGTAAAAGAGAACTGCTACAGAAGCGGTGAAAAAGATTGAATTAAATGTATTGAATGTTTTCATTTCAGTCAAGAGCAATTCATAATTTCCAGATCGGCAGTTCACAGAATCACACAGTCACAGCAGGGCTGAAGCTGGCAGGGACCTCTGGCGGCACTGCTCCAACCCCTGCTCAGGCAAGGCCACGCAGAGCAGGGTGCCCAGTCCAGGGGGCTTTTGAAGATCCTCAAGGAGGGTGACCCCACAGCCTCCATGGGCAGCCTGTGCCCATGTTCCTACACCTGCACAGCAAAGCAGTGCTTCTACATACCTAAGTCATGGCTGCCTAATCTTTGCACGATCAGAAAACTATGCTTAAAAAACAGTGCTAGTTACCAACTAGCTTAAGGTCTGGATGTACTACAGATTCAAAGAAGAAAATGAAAAACCATCAAAAAAATCAACAGAAAAAACAATTTCAGAATTTTAGTAGATACTTTCTGGGCAGAAAGAACACTAAAAGAATCAGATCCATTATTTATGGTAAATTATCCTTTCACCTGTGCTCAAAATTCAATCTATTGGCAAGTTTGACGTGACAAAAAAATTACCTGACTCCTATTTAGAGAAGCATCTAATTTTTGCTTCATAAGAAGACCTGAAGTGGTGTCTTGATTCCTCTGCATTCTGTCACAGAACATGGATTAAAAGTAAAAAGCAGCTGCAAGGAAAGAAAACTTCTCTCTCTTGGGTTTTATCTTTCATTTGCAGGTTGTGGCCAGATAGCTCATGCCATATACATTCTTTGTTAATGCAGTGCTGTATGACCTTGTCCATAGATTCTTGCCTACACATGTTCCTGCTATATAATAGAGTGTCAGATATGATGAACGTCAAGGTGTTTCTTTCATTTGAGAAGAGCACTGTAAGCCACTCCATTTCCCTCTGTGGTACTCTGCTGAGAAATGTTTTAGTATAAACGTTTAAAAGTGCATACAAATGTAGAAATAAATGGAGATTTTGGAATGAACAACAAAAATTATTAAAAGCATGGATAACCTCTACAACAAAAATAATAATAATAACACAAAAAAATGTACAGCAGCCACAGCACCAATATGGGCCTAAGGCCTCTAGCAGTGCAAGCAGCTGAAAAAAACAACTACAGTGGTCTGCTTACCCAACAGTCTTCTGAGGATGCTCTTCATGATCCTAATTCAGGGGTGCTCCCTTGAAACACATAACTTCTCTGATCTGGTTAACTCCAGCAAGCCTCAGTCACATTTAAATTGTAGCAGGTGTCAGATGGACTCTTAAAAATTGTGAACAAATGAAAAAAAAAAAAAAAAAGGGTTTATTTTTAATCTACTACCTGACAAGTCCATTGAGTACCTCCTAATTCTTATGCTTGAGTAAAACTGAATTATTCCTTAATCAGGATTTACAGTTCCCATTAGCTTTAGAGGAACTTAGAGTTTCTGTTGTAGCCAAGCCCAAAATGCAGAAATGGATAATCTTGTGGATTAGTTTGTGAGTGATTCGTGTTACCAAAAAATAAAAGTAAATAAAAAATCCTGTAGGTCTAATTGATCTTTTCAGAACATATGCATTTTACTTATGGAACACCTTGATTTATTTATCAGTGTCATCCATACAGATACTTGTACCAATATTCTAAACACTGATAAATCAAAAGGCATATTCATAGTTGGTAGATTAAATTTTGAAGAAAATTTGTGTCAGCATATTAAGCAAGTATTGTGTGACTAAACATTTAGAATTTGGCTTGACTTTGACCTTTTGTTCCCTGTAAAATCAGTCAGTGCTCCTGTTGTACAGCTGGATTGCCAAAATATTCAGAGCAATATTTTCAAGCCTGGAAAATGGAATCTTCCGAATTCAGAACAATCTTATATGTGGTCATTGTAAAGCATGTGGCTTTCTTTGTCACATGACAGAGCAAACATTGCCATTGAATATTACAGAGACACCATTAACTGAAGTGCTGCAAGTTTGGTATGATTTGTATTCCATTGCCAAATTTTCTTTCAAGGAAATTGTGATCAATGACTAGAAAAAGACAGGTTCAGAAACTTGCAAAAGAATCTGCAGCTTGGGTTTGACGTACAGCAAACCCAGGTGCTTAAAAACAGAGGGAGCACATGTAACTCTAAGAGTGACGGGAAAACAATTGTTCTGCTGGCCAGGATGAAGAATTAGCATGTCCCTGGAGAAGGAGGTCAAGAGCATGAAGAGGAGACAGCAGATAAAGTCTTAGACATGAGTAAACTTAAGAAGAAAAGTTAAAGTGCAGATCATGAGATTTGTTGTTGTTAAGTAGCCAACTAAATTGAGTTCAAATACGAGAGCATTTGTGTACTTTGTGCAAACCAACTTGAGACGTTTCCTAACTTACGTTGACATTCTATGAATGTCATTTTGATATATGCACTTGTATTGTTGTTGTAGTTGCTCTGTTTAAGAAATATGAGATGAAGACCAGCTCTGTAACTCTCACTGTTATAAGCAGCATTCATTCACATTAGTGGCTGCGGAGAGGACAACGCGTTTAATGCTGTTCCAAGTAATGGTTCAAGAGATGAGCCTTTTTATTCAGGTCAATTAAATAAACACAGTCTATTTCATTTGAATTCATGAGAATTCACTTAATTAAAAATGTAGACTACAGTTTTTCTGTTATGGGCTATGCTTTCAATTATTCTCAGCATTTAGTGAGAACTTCAAAGATTAGCTTAGTGAACACTTGAGGAGGATAAGCCCAGGTTAAGTCTAGCT
Organism: Anser cygnoides; assembly: GCF_040182565.1. Classification (NCBI taxonomy): domain Eukaryota; kingdom Metazoa; phylum Chordata; class Aves; order Anseriformes; family Anatidae; genus Anser; species Anser cygnoides. The sequence goes on from NC_089912.1 coordinate 28,946,811, forward strand.
ATAAAGATGAGTTTAAAATTAAAATTAATTTGACTGTAATGCCAGAACAGAGGATCAGTTGTTGCCAGTTTACCAATTCTTGAAAGCAGGATTAGAAGACAGGAGTTTGCTCCATATCAATTCTGTCAGTTTATTTTCAAGTATCTGGATTTTGACTTTTTTTTTCCTCACTTTAATGGAATTAAATACAATCAATCAGAGAAATTTCATTCTAGATTAAGTTCCAAAATATTGAGGACCACCATTGCCAATCATGCTGAGAGTTTCTATGATTTCTATGATTACAACAACATCATTGTCATTACGTTAGAAAATAATTAAATACCTCTGAAATTTCTGCCACCAGATATGGAAAGGAAGGTCTGTAAAAGTTGTTGCAAAAGGGAACACAATTAGGATCAGACACAAAAATAAATATTTGTGTTTGAGGAATATATAAAAATCAACCAATATACCCAACGGTACCTAGGGAATAAGTGAAATTCCTACAGCTCAGGGACCTTTAATTCTTTATTATAGACTACATTTCCTTTAGAGTGTTTCAGGCCTAGTATCAAGAAAATGTGAAGCTGTGGAAATGATGGGTATGGAATTAATGACATTCTTTGGCTAGATTCATGGGCTCAAAACCAAAAATTAATTTTTCCCTTTAACCATAATGAGTCATAGCTTCCTCACTACAGAAAGAGATAGTAAGAATTCAATTGCCCCACAATTCTCTTTTTTTTTTTTTTCTTCTAACATTGCACTATGCTTTCTATGACAATCTGTATCACAGTTCATTTTTTTTTCTCTTTCAAATGCCTGCAGCGTATATCTGGAACTTCACTTAAAGCCATATTGTTTTACTCTGCAGGAAAGAGTTCTGACTCTGTTCCCCAATAACACATCTCCCATTCATTCCCACTCACTTTTGGAGAAAGTAAGTTTCAGTCCAGTATCCTCCATCAAATGGTTCTCTATTTTTCCTGGTATTTTTCACAATAGCAGCTAAAGAACCAGGCAGGAAAGGATTAAAGTCTATCTTAAAATGTCTGTCTTAAAGTCTATCTTAAAATGGTGAACAGAGAGGCTTCGTTGAAGACTTGTGCATGTATATTTGCAGAACTCTGCCTTTGCTGCCACTGGTAAACCTGGGATTCAGCAATCCCAGCATGCCATATAAAGAAATTATGCTTTTTTGAAAAAAAAAAAATGTCCTAATGACAAACTACTTCCTCAATTTACCAGATCAGGTCAGTTACACTGTATTTTACATTGATGAATGAAAACCTGATTCTGGCTCTGGAGAGATAATCACCCGCCTGGCATCTGGCAGATATCCATTGTAGAATATCGTATGAGCTTATCTCGTGCATTTGCAGTTTCACCAATACACCTGCTTTGCCTCTTTCACCAGTGTTGGGTGAAATGGACTTCTGATCTCAGAACAAAATACTGTGATCACTCCTACATTCTTACATTATAGCATAAAAATAAAATATTCTGCCTCCTTTACTCTGGCTTATTTTTAACTACATAATATTTTTATCAAGGGTAATAATAATGGTTACTTCTTAAAACTAGCACTTTCTCCTCTTGATCAGCTACAAAAGTGTTTAAGCTAGATAGAGGAGATGGGGAACTGGCAGCAGAAGAGCTTTGTGTACCTAGGAAGCTGCACGTTACAGTCAAGAGTGCTGTCACCTCGGCAGATGACTATAGTTACTTGCTACTAATAAGTTAATAATACATTTTGAGTGGCCTTTGGTGAAAGCTTTGTTGATTTGTGTCTGGCACTACTTAAAAAGAGCTTTGTTTATGACGTTCCTTTTGGAGTTATCTTTTTTAACTTCGGCAGTGTACTTCAACATCATATACAGCTGTTTCATAAGCAACTCTAAACTCTGATGAATGCACAAAGCTTATTATTTACCACTGCAGAAAGCATTACACAAGGAAAGGAAGTTTTATCTTTAAAGAAAAAAAAAAAAAGGAAAAAAAAAAAAAGAAGAAAGGAAACCTTGATGAGAAAGTTTAGCATAGAAATAGAAGAACAACCTTAACAGTCTTAAAACTGTGGAATAACATTTGAAAGGCAGTAGGAAAGTTTCAAGTTAATTGTTGGATGTATTATTGCCTCAGATGATGTTAAATTTCCTTCTTTGGACCCTTTCCATCATTCATGCATAGCATGTTTGACAAGTGTTCTGTCTTTATAAACAAATGATGATCACATCATGTAGCATGCAAAAATGCAAAAATGCATTTGCAAAAATGTATACTGTCAGATCAGAGCAATCTCCAGCTGTAACAGGGAAAAGCTCCAGAATTTTAAAGTTATTCTGGGTGTTATTTTTATGAAGAACTACTAAGAGATGCATTTGAAAACTATAAGCTATTTAAAAAACTTAAAATATTAGAACTTGCCCCCAAATGTAAAACATATCCTTTCTAAGTCCTAAATGTCAAAAACATCTTGTCAAAGTAGTTTTACATTTTTTCTTGGGCAAAAGCATCTTGTCGTTGAGACTGCCCATGGGAAACAAGCACAAGGGATTTTTTTAAAAGGTGTTGTGGTCAACATCAGGCTTGACATGAACAACAATTTCTAATCAAAGAATCGTAGAATAATAGAACCATAGAGTCATAGAACCATAGAATCATAGTATGGTTTGGGTTGGAAGGGACCTTAAAGACCATCTAATTTATTAATTAAAAATTAATTCCAATAATAAGTAATAATATGTAATTCCACCCTCCCCCGCCATGGGCAGGGATACCTCCCACTAGATCAGGTTGCCCAAAGCCCCATCCAGCCTGGCCTTGATGGATGGGGCATCCACAGGTTTTCTGCTCCAATGCCTCACCACATCCATTGTGAATAATTTCTTCCTAATATCCAACCTGAATATACCCTCTTTTGGTTTAAAGCCATTACCCCTTGTCTTATAACTACCTCCCATTTTATAAAGTCCCTCTACAGCTTTCCTGTAGGCCCACTTTAGGTACCAGCAGGCCACTATAAGGTCTCCCTGGAGCCTTCCCTTCTCCAGGCTGAACAACCCCAACTCTCTCAGCCTTGTTTTTCATAGGTGCTCCAGCCCTCTGATCATCTTTGTGGCCCTCCACTGGACTCTCTTTAACAGACCCACATCCTTCTTGTGCTGGGGGCCCCAGAGCAAAACGTAGGGCTCCAGGTGGGGTCTCATGAGAGCAGAGCAGAGGAGGAAAATCACCTCCCTCACCCTGCTGGCCATGCTGCTCTTGGTGCAGCGCAGGATACTGTTGGCTTTCTGGGCTGCAAGTGCACATTCTTGGCTCATGTTGAGCTTATCAACCAGCACCTCTAGGTCCTTCTCCACAGGGCTGCTCTCCATCCTTCCTCTGCCCAACCTGTATTCATGCTTAGGATTGCCCCAGTCCAGGTGCAGTACCCCCACCCCAGGTGCCTCTCAGAGGTGGTTTGGTAAATGGGTGGTTTTAATAATGACTTATAGAAAAAAAAAAGAAAAAAAGAAAAAAAAAGTGAAAAAAAAAAGAAAAAAAAAGAAAAAAAAGGAAAAAAAAAGGAAAAAAAAAATGAGGAGAGCCAAAGGAACAGAAGCTGGCAACTAAGAGCAGAAGTTTGTTTTTGTTTGATATTCCTGGGAGGAGGGAGGCAATACACGAGTACATGGGGCCTTGAAGCAGCAGAAACAGGACGGCCAGAGAAATGGGCAGGGCTGCCAGAAGCCTCTCTTGATGCATTGTGCAGAGCGGGACAAGCTCCACTCCTAAGAGGCCAACATGGGAACAGCTGATTAGAGTTAAAAACCATTTGATCAAGCAAAGCAACCAGTGGAGACAATATTTGCCAGTGCTAGCATCTGTAGTGACACACCTATAAAGCAACCTGATCTGCAGAGGCAACAAACACACACCATTCCTCCTCACTTTATGAAAAACTAAGTTTTTTTCTGTATTTATAAATAAGTTTGCATCTTCACCCAACTGTGCCTAATAAAAGATTTAAGATCCTGACTGTAATTCAAGTTGGCTGCTTTTTACATTTCCAAAGCATATATGACTGACACACGCTTCAAGGTTTATTTACACTGCCAGAGAGGTAAACTGTTATCTTGCATATGGTAACTTGATACAGGTGTTTGACTGAGACTACAAGTTTGGCTGATAAAGCAGTAAAGTTGGTGCAATGACTTCTGTTTGGAGTTTGACTTGGTGCTCATGACATTTTGAATAAACAGTGAGAGAAATTCAAAATCTGCATGGACTATGCTCACTGGATGAAACCCCAGCTAACTGATAGCTGTCCAAAAGCAGCTGTGTGTAAATAGCTGGCTGTGTACTGCAAGGCGATATGGCTCCTGGCCATTCACTGCTTCAAAAAGATCAGGAATTTCATACCTAGAATTAGAAGAGCTGCTGTTAAAGTTTGCAGGGAGCTGTGCACAATGACAGGGATGGATCAGCAAAGCAGAATGGTCCTCGCTGCACTTCATCATTCCCTGGTGTCGTACCTCTTGTTGACAGATACAGGAAAAAACCACTTCAATGACAGTCACTGCCCTGTCTAAACCTTATTCAGTAGAGTCTCAAGGAAGGTGCTGGGACGCAAGCAGCTGGAGTGTATTTTTTTTTAATATTAGTGTGGGCTGATACAAGAGATTTCACCTCAGAGGCCTCAGCTATTGACAGAGCCAGGTTACACAGACAAGCTCACCATTTACTGTCACAATGGCTGTTAGAAGCAGAAAGCTTGCAGCACAGTTGACCAAAGTGGTGTTGGTGACACTGCTGAATTCATCATGCTCACCAGAACACAGCAAGTGTCTCAGAAGCTTGAGCAACATCCCACTGTCTTGTCCTGCCATGTTGGTTAGAGGAAACTTAAGGAGGAGTGGGGAAAGTAATGCTGCTTGCCTCTCCTGTGTAGTTGGCAAGGCCATTGCCCCTCATGGCAGAGCCACTAACCAAACCCAGCCGCAGCATCTGAGTGCAAATTGCTGTTGTCCAGGAGCCTAGTTATGAGTGGAAATAAAGCATTAGTTCAGTTAACACCTATAGCCTGTGTAATATAAGAGGTTCGGATGGTTGATCATGGTAATCCATTCTGCAGCTATTTTATTTCTTTACTTCAAACCAATCTTTTGTATTATTTATCTTTGGTGCCTAGGACACCACCTGACTCCCCAACCTTTTATAGATTTTAGGACCTTGGAATGCCATATATAACCTCGAAGAGTCCACTTTATGACTTAATACTGACTTAGACATTCAGTGAGGACCCTGTCATATCTTTTTATTATTTGCTGATTTTTGTTCGGTTCCCTTCTGTTCAAAAATCTGACCTCAAGCTGTCAAGAAAAAGATTTTACCTATTGTGCTCTTTATTGACGCTACAGTGCAAACCATATCAGAAACAATAGAAAGACCGAGATTTTTCATATCATATTGAAAAACATTTTCAGGTTTATTTGTACACAAAATACCACCCTTCATTTTGTGCCATGGTTATAAGGTTGTAATTATATTGGTATTGCAGTTAACAGTAAGGGTGCAATTCTGATACTGTGCTCACGCTCTACCACTCTTCCTACTGTAGTAATAATATCAGTGTTGTGATTGTGAAATGGCTTTGTCTGTTAGAGTGCCATGTTATGCTTCATGTTGTCTAACTTGGAGCACTTTCATTTCTTCAAAGAAAGCATGTGCTGACTGAACTGACTACTAAAACACTCTGAAAAGTATTTCAAATTAATGATGTTGATCTTTTGATAAAATACTAGACACAACAGATTTGAATCTGAAGAATTTTGGCTCCGAGCAAAGAGCAAAGAATGGTTGGTGACTGCTGAAGTGAACAGACAAAGCTGAGCTTTGAAGGGTTGCATTCAGTCAGATTTCTTTACAGTATCAAGTAATACTAAATTGTTCTGTAGTTTTATACTGTTCAACATTTTCATTAATAATCAGGATGATGGGGCAGAGCGTAGCCTCAGCAAGTCTGCAGATGGCCCAAAACCAGGAGGAGTGCCCAGTACACCGGGGGCTCAAGCTGCCACCCAGAGGGACCCCAACAGGCTGGAGACCTGGGCTGACAGGGACCTCATGCAGATCAGCAAGGGGAAGGGCAAAGTCCTGCACCTTGGCAGGAACAGCCCCAGGCACCAGGATGTGCTGGGGCCACCCAGCTGGAAAGCAGTTCTACAGAAAGAGCCTAGGGGTCCTGGTGGGCACCAAGATGAACATCAGCTAGAAATCTGCCCTTGCCACTAAGAAGGCCAGCAGTGTCCCGGGCTGCATCAAGCAAGGCATTGCCAGCAGGCTGAGGAAAGGTGATCTTTCCCCTCTACTCAGTACTGGTGAGGCCTCACCAGGAGTGCTGGGCCCACTTCTGGGATCCCCAGTACAAGACACAGAGTTACTGGAGAGAGTCCTGCAAAGGGCCACCAAGATGATGAAGAGACAGGAGCACCTCTTTTGTGAGGAAAGGCTGAGAGATCTGTGACTGTTCAGCCTAGAGAAGAGGAGGATTGGGGGATCTCATCAGTGTAGATGAATACCTGAAGCGAGAGTGCAAAGAAGATGTAGCCAAGCTGTTTTCAGTGGTGCCCAGTACCAGGATAAGAGGCAATGGGCACACACTGGAACACAGAAGGCTCCCTCTGAACATCAGGAAACATTTACTGTATGGGTGAAGGAGCACTGGCACAGGAAGGTTGTGAAGTCTTCCTCCTTGGAGATCTCCATGCTAAGATTCAGTGTTGTATACACCAAGATAGGATGCAAAGATGATTTTGAAGAGATGTTATTGAATATTGCGAGTCATTTCAGTACTTTTTATATGATTAAAATGTTCTGTTCGTTTAACTGAGTAGTTTTGTCTCTCACCTGAAAACCGTTATAGATTTAACTGGTAAGTCTCCACTTAACAATGTGATGTCTGGCACTTTTACTTCTGTTCAATCAGTACAGCCTGATAACAATGTCTTATAATAAGCATGTGCAAACCTCCCTTTGCTTGAACTATTAGAAATTAACTGTTAACTATCTGCATTTGGTCATGTTCATGCCTCAGGCCAAATTGCTGTACTTAAAAGCAAGTTTTCTGCTCCTGCAAAAAAATAAAATAAAATTGAAAGGTAAAGAGGATGGAGAGAGAGAAAGGGCAAAAATTCAACCAGGCAGCAAAGTCTAATATTTAGCTGTAGGTCATGTACATCTTCAGTAGATCACTCTTCTTGAATCTAAACAGATTTTCAGCTTATACATGGTTAACAACTATGCATGAAAGACTTGGTTGACCAAGCTTAGTTCATAACAGACAGATATCTGCACCACTTAATGCCTGCAATATGATCAGGAGCAACCAACATTCTCACTTCCTGAAACAATAGAAATGTGGTGGACTAAAAAGCAATGCAGACTAGTTGAGAAGGCCCCTTCAGAATGCTGCTGTGACACTCTGTGAGCAGTATGGAGAGACACATAACCACGAGCCTTTTGCTCTTGTATTGTCTTTCATAATAGATCCGGACAGTCTCATTATCCTTTTCTGTTACACCACTACATACCATGAACTGGTGTATTATCACAATAAAGATCCTGTTTCCAATTTTTAAATAAACAGAGAATAAAAATTCTTGTATGTTTTCATTCACTTTACTGCTACTATTTGTTATTAAACCAGTGCTTTCTAACACTAGTCAGATTCTGCTCTTTGACCCTATGACAAAGCCATAATCCTGAATTTACCTCATCTTAGTCTGTTGTTCTGGAAATGGTTAATGGTGAAATGGTTAAAATCAGACTTCTCTGTACTTCCACACAACAGCAGCTTAAAATAGTAAAAAAGATAGAGTGTGTAGATTGAAATTCATTTTGTATGTTTAAAAGCCATGTGTTTTCCCTTAAACATATTTTGGATGACTAGAAAAATTCTGTATGTTAAGTCCTAAATCTGCGGATTTTCTACTTGAAAGCAGTAACAGTATAGTTACAGTGTGGGGGGAATCAAGTTCTTTCCAGCATTGCTCAGAGGTTCTGGGTAACACTTTTCAAAGTTGCTTGGCAAATGTCTACTTGAAAAACAAACAAACAAACAAAAAAACACATCTGTTTCACTTTGAAACCTTCTGCATCTAAAAACATAACATATGAAATAATAAACCATAAAGAGTATCTTAATACTTTTATTTTTAAAGAAATAAACCGAGCTCTTAGCTTTTCCCTCTGATTTTTTTCCTTACAGGTTGTAACAATTTAACACCTATCAGGAGCATGTTTTTTCCAAGATACATCACAGGTCATACTGATTAACTACAAACTGATTTTTCACAGATGAACCCCTCATACTTCTCATTTAATCTGGATTTTTATATGTATATGTATATATCTATACATATATATGTCATGGAGAAAAGTATTGCTTATTTTGGATTACGCTACCGAGGGCCTTGGCCTACAGTGACATTCTTGTCTGGAAGCATGGTTCTGCGTTAGATGGACTCGATGGGCTTTCAGTCAAGCCCTTAGTCTCATCTTCGGCAAAGCAACTCATGTCTCCACTTTGCAATTGCCTGAGAATCACAGGTGCTCAGACTCAAGCTGCATAGCTCAATTTCCCCCCATATGAAATGGAAGTTATGCAATCTGAGAGGTAGAATGATATGTCTCTGCCCAACTAACGAAAGGTTCATTATTCTTATCTTAGAGTGGTTCACAGACACAAAATTTTACTGGAATAATAACTATAGCTTGCATTCTAAAGTAACCATGGTGACTTGAAATGCTTCATGGTATTTATGAGCCAAGAGACTGCCTTATCCATAAGGGTGACCTTAGTGCACTTCTGCAGCCCTTTATCATCTTCAATCTGCAGGACTACAATATATTTTTCTTTAAATTATGCTTTAAAAAGAACTGAAGTCTTCAGACAGTGTTTACCACAGCACGTCTTCTCTTGCCTGGACAACAATTCTGGGTTTCTCTACTTCAGGGATTCAGTGTTTCCTCCATGTTATAATTCACAAATCTGAATTTCTTCAGTGTCTAAATTTGTGCAGGTTTTGATTGCTCCAGAAAATTTTCCTTACCTGCATTTTTGTTGCCTGTAAGATTATGACTAGGTGTGTTTGCTCCCAGAGAAAAATAATTTAAATATATATATATATGTGTATATATCCACGAGCAGACTGTGTATGTTCATAAGAGAATGATCATGCCATGTAAACTGCTTTATTTAAGAACTGGGTGGCACATGCATAATCTGTCCATCATAGTATGCATTGTGGGACATCTATTTAAACACTAACCTTGCCAGTCTGGTATGGAGAGGGGTCTGTTTACTGGTAACAGAAGATTATTTAATAGCTTTGAAATTGTGGCAACCTGTCTGGTTATTTTTATTTCAGATCACAGAATCACAAAATAATTCAGGCTGGAAGGAACCTTGGGAGGTCTATAGGCTGTCCTCCTACTCAAAGTAGAGTCAGCTCTGAGGCCAGAGAGGGTTGCTCTTGAACAGTTTCAAGCACGTTGTCCACCTGGGGCTTGATAAACTCCAAGAAGAGAGACTGCACAACCTCTCTAGGCAACCTGTTTCGCCTCTTGACTGACTTCATGGGGAAAAAGGTTTTTTTCTTAAATTCAGTAAGAACTGCTCATTTCAACTCATGTGCCTGCTGTCTCCCCTCCTCTTCACAGACACCACTGTGAAGAGTCTAGGTCCATCTTCTTATATGATTTATTATGCAGCTCTAGGACATCATATACATTTTACAACGGGCAAAGGAAACAAGCCATGGCAGAACCATAGCTTCAGTATGGCAGCAAAAGAAGAATTCACACCTGTATCAGCTGATAAATGAAATATATATATATACACACATATATTTGGTCAAGCAATATTACAGTATTTCTTAAATTTTACTACTGAGCTCATATTAACTAAAGTTATCTGAAGCCTAGACTTTTGAAACATTTTTAGTCAACTTCAGGACTTTCGGTTGCCTGTGTTGTTCCAAGACTGTGGAGTTCTACAAGAAACTCATCACACTGCAGAAGAGACAGACACTAATTCTAATGTCAGAAGAGAACTGACCTTTTTGGAAATTCTCTAGATAAAAAGAAACCAAATCATGCAAGAACTGCTGTTAACCACAGCAGCTAGCATTAACCATCTCCAAGCAGGTGAAAGAGAAAGATGATTTTCAGCATTATTTCTACGAGTTAGATAACATTTCTGGAAAAGTTCACTGCTGTGACTCAAGAAAGTATGTTACTACTGATGGTACAGTTCACCTTTAGAATGACCCAAGACTGGAGATGAAGGTTACAGAGACAGAGCAAATGAGAGGTAGGAGGCCATTTCCATTACAGGACAGCATTTTTACTGCGGTGGAGAAGAGCTGCTCACAGCCTTTCTGTTTAGGGCACTCTGGAATGGCAAATGGCAAGCTGGAGGTAGCCAGAAATGTGCTAGGAGTGAACACAGGTTTCTGGAACAACCTCTTCCTCAGATGTGGAATGAGTAAAGGATAGCACCAATGTTTAACACAGAGTTTGATATATTTCTGAAAGAGTTTGTATGTTCTGTTACATGCTAAGTAAAAGGCTGGGCTCAGTAACCCAGGTGATTCATTTTGCTGTCATTTTTCCCCATTTCTTCCTTTCACAGTTTCCCTTTTCATTCCTTGTGTCAAGCTTTTCAGGAAACTGGAACACTGGTTATTTCTCTATTTCTTATTAAAACCTGACAGAGATATTTAAGGACAGAGAGAAAAGGTACAAGAGAGTGGGAAAGTATCCTGTAGGAAATAGGAAGGATGCCTTAGCTGGACAGTGTTGTTTCTGAGGCACCCACTACTACACAGACTGCCTTGCTTCTAGAACTGAAGGTGATTTTTTTACACTACATCAGTTCCTCCACTACTCCCTTTCTGGTTTATGATTTCCAGAGCCCAAAATTTGGTCGTGAATAAGAGGCTGGACACAATTCCCTCTGTGCACTGGAGTAGAGGAGAAAAATCACATAATGAATAGAATCTCTGCAGAAAAGTCAATGGAAAGATATATAAGGGATTCTATGTAAAACAAGACACATGAGTTTTTAGGAAGCAAAGGTCTCAGCTGTAATCACTGATTTACATGAAGTCACCGTGTGTTTTAGGAAGTGTAAATTACACTTGTGTTTTCCTGAAGCAAATTTCTGTTTTGTTTTGTTTTGTTTTTTTGCACTTTTCTGAGAAACAAATCAGTGCTAAATGAAACAACCCTGAAAAAAACTTGCCTTAAGACTTTATTACATACCACTCTGGTAGTAGTATTTGTGTTGGGATAAACCAGCCAGCGCTACAGGAGTATGGTGCCTTCCTCAAGTGTACACAAAAAGGTACTCAGTAAGACTGTGGAGCTCTTCAGTTAGTGAATTATTTATGTTTCACCTTGGACCTAGCCCAAAACTCATTTAAGCTGGCCAGATTCCTATTGACTTTGAGCATTTGGAATGAGGCTCCTAGCAATCACTATATTTTAGATATCTGAGAAAGCTCTTCTTTGCTCTCTGCAAAGCAAAACTGCAAGCAAAATAAACTAACTTCCAAAATAGATTATCCAAGCAGATGTAAAACCTGCCTGAAAATTGTGTAGGTCGGGGAAAATTATGATTTATTTATTAGTAATTTTTTGAAGAATAACTTGGTAGAAACTTTGTAGAAATTATGTAGAAACTTTTGTATTATGACAGGTTAATCAAAATGCATTGGCTTTTATTTCTACTTCTGTTGAGAAGAGATGCTAATCAATTTTTAAAGTTTAGACAATAATAAATTATAATCTGAGTCTTAGAAGCAAAAAAAAAATCATTTAAAAGAAATAGTAAAGATAAACACCAACAAGCGAGATGTACTTCAGTAAACACATATATACTGAGAAATGTACATATGAACATACAGAAAAAACAAGTGTACCTATAATACTGTGCCAAAAATGTTCAAATTTAGTGACATGCTGAAATCAGAGGCATGCACCTAGCAATTTTAATGTTTGGAAAAATCTTAGGCCAAAAATGAGGCGTTTGCACAGACATTATTTCCCATTTTGCACAAAACTCGATTGAGAACAGCTTCCAAACTCAGAGTCTCTGAGGCCCTGAAAATGAGGCTTTGATAAATATACTGTAAATACATAATCCAGAGCTCTCCCTTGTACTCAGTCTTCATGATGATGGGGATAATCCTTGAAAAGGAACATTTATTCAGAATAATAGCGATAGATGTTGCAGAAGTTAAGAAATGCATTCTTGCAGAGAAGATGGATACATCCTCGGTAAGAGCAAAATGCCTACATGCATTACAACATTACTAATCCGGGTATTTACAGTTCAGTAGGATCACTGACCAAATTCATTTAACGAAACTCCAGAGGGAAATGTCCTTAATGTCTGGGTTTGTCTAACCCTGCAGCAGAGCAGGTCTCAGTTCTCTCTGTACACATTCAATGTCAGCCACACCAGCAAGTTTTACCCACATAACCATGTTGGCAAGGAGACAGGAAAGCATACGTGTAGCTAACCAACAATGCTTTTGCAGCAGCAGAACTTTTATAGATTCAGTTATCCTGTCACAGAAGTTTTTCGAGTTCTACTTTTTAGGGACGTAGGTTTTTTATGTTATACTGCCTTTGCTAGGGTAAATTGTAGTTGTTTCTACCCATCTCACTCCACCTACAACAGTTTTTAACTGCAACCAAAAATAGGTAACTTTTGACCCTGGACAAAAGTTAACATCAGAAATGGGTGAAAATGTAATTTATCATAGTAAGTGTTTCATCCTAGTCAACAATCAAACATTACTGAAACTACATCTGTGGCTGAGAAAATATTGGTATTTTATCTATATGTACTAATATTTATCACCACTACTATTGCTATTTTTTATAGCTTTAGCTCTAAAATATTTGTACATACAATTAAGATTGAGTGGTCTAGACCAACCTATTTAATTGTCAGTCTGTTCCCTGGAATTTTCAGGTGACTTGGCATTCATGTGATTCCCATTTTGAAGTGAATTTTCCAGAAATGCTCGGCTTGTTCATCTCCTTTTGAAGTAAACAAGGAGAAGTGAGGTGGGGCATATATGTCAGTAAGAGGAGTTTTAGGCATCTGGGCTTTTATTTTAGTTTTTGATCCTGAAATCTGTAAGCCCACATCTGCCTGCTTCTGAAATCTAGAGAAGTTCCACTTTATAGATGAAAAAATTGTTACTCGGACTAAGTGTATCATAACTAAGCATTTTTCTGAACTTGTTCTATGTGGAAAATATTTCTTTTCTATCTTAGACCTCAAAGACTATCTTGTGTACACTAAGATAGACATTGAAATATACAGCTCAGCTATGTCTGAAAGTCTGATATAGAAATTATAGAATCATAGAATCATAGAATATCCTGAGTTGGAAGGGACCCTTAAGGATCATCAAGTCCAACTCTTGATACCGCACAGGTCTACCCAAAAGTTCAGACCATGTGACTAAGTGCACAGTCCAATCTCTTCTTAAATTCAGACAGGCTCGGTGCAGTGACCACTTCCCTGGGGAGCCTGTTCCAGTGTGCAACCACCCTCTCTGTGAAGAACCCCCTCCTGATGTCGAGCCTAAATTTCCCCTGCCTCAGCTTAACCCCGTTCCCGCGGGTCCTGTCACTGGTGTTAATGGAGAAAAGATCTCCTGCCTCTCGACACCCCCTTACGAGGAAGTTGTAGACTGTGATGAGGTCTCCCCTCAGCCTCCTCTTCTCCAGGCTGAACAGGCCCCGTGACCTCAGCCGTTCCTCGTACGTCTTCCCCTCCAGGCCTTTCACCATCTTCGTAGCCCTCCTCTGGACACTCTCCAACAGTTTCACGTCCTTTTTATACTGTGGTGCCCAGAACTGCACACAGTACTCGAGGTGAGGCCGCACCAGCGCAGAGTAGAGCGGGACAATCACCTCCCTTGACCTACTAGCGATGCCGTGCTTGATGCACCCCAGGACACGGTTGGCCCTCCTGGCCGCCAGGGCACACTGCTGGCTCATATTCAACTTGCTGTCTACCACGACCCCCAGATCCCTCTCTTCTAGGCTGCTCTCTAGCGTCTCATCGCCCAGTCTGTACGTGCAGCCAGGGTTTCCCCGTCCCAGGTGCAGGACCCGGCACTTGCTCTTATTGAACTTCATGTGGTTGGTGATCGCCCAGCTCTCCAACCTATCCAGATCCCTCTGCAAGGCCTTTCCACCCTCATTCGAGTCCACAACTCCTCAAAGTTTGGTGTCATCAGCAAACTTGCTCAAAATACCTTCTATTCCTACATCCAGATCGTTTATAAAAATATTGAAAAGTACCGGCCCTAAAATGGAGCCTTGAGGGACCCCACTGGTGACCGCCCGCCAGCCTGATGCAGCCCCATTTACCATAACCCTTTGGGCCCTGCCCGTTAGCCAATTGCTCACCCATCGTATGATGTTTTTATTTAGCTGTATGGTGGACATTTTGTCCAGTAGGATCCTATGGGAAACCGTGTCAAAAGCCTTGCTGAAGTCCAAAAAAATCACATCAGCTGGTTTCCCTTGGTCCATCATACGGGTGATCTTATCATAAAAGGAAATCAGGTTAGTTAGGCAGGACCTGCCCTTCACAAACCCATGCTGGCTGGGACCAATGACTGCTTTGTCCCCCAGGTGAGCCTCAATAAGTTCGAGAACCATCTTCTCCATGATTTTACCAGGCACTGACATGAGACTGACAGGCCTGTAATTGCTAGGGTCTTCTTTCTGACCCTTCTTGTAAATCGGCACAACATTTGCCAGCTTCCAGTCTACCGGGACCTCTCCAAATTCCCAGGATCGTTGAAAAATAATTGAGAGAGGTTCCGCGATGACGTCCGCCAGCTCTTTCAGCACCCGGGGATGAATCCCATCCGGACCCATGGACTTGTAGGGATCCAGGTGGAGTAGCAAATCCCGCACACGTTCAGGGTCGGTTGGGAGTTTGTCATCCCCACCGTCCCGGTCCTCTAGCTCAGGGCACCCTGTGTCCCGAAGCCCATCATCGGCATTGAAGACAGAGGCAAAGAAGGCGTTAAGCGTCTCTGCTTTGCCTATGTCATTGTCTGTGAGGAGACCTTCCCTATCAAGGAGCGGCCCTATGTATTCTTTAGTTCTCCTTTTTCCATTCACATATCTGAAAAAGCCCTTTTTATTTTCTCTCACAGACACAGCCAGCTTCAACTCTAGGTGTGCTTTGGCCACACGAATTTTCTGCCTACAAACACGAACAGCATCCCTGTATTCTTTCCATGACACCTGGCCCTCCTTCCAGTAGCGAAACACTCTCTGTTTCCGCCTAATCTCCATTAGAATGTTCCTGATCAGCCACGCCGGCCTCCTGCCCCGCCTGCCTGACTTGCGATATTTAGGAATTGCTTGATCTTGTGCTTCTAGGAGGCATCGTTTAAAGAATGACCAGCACTGGTGGACATCGAGGCCTTCAAGAGCAGTTTCCCAGGGGACCCTGCTGACTAGTTCCCTGAGCAGCCTGAAGTCCGCTTTCCCCATATCTAGGGATGAGGTTTTGGTGGCACTTTTCCTTCTGTCACCGTAAATTTTGAACTCAACCACTTCATGGTCGCTTTGACCAAGGCGGCCACCAATCACCACATCTCCCACCAGACCCTCTCTGTTTTCTAGCAACAGGTCTAGGAGGGCACCTTTCCTAGTTGGCTCCGTTAGCACCTGCACCAAGAAGTTATCATCTAGGTGCTTCATGAACCTCCTGGACTTGCTCGTGTCAGCCGTGTGGCACTCCCAGTTAACGTCTGGCAAGTTGAAGTCCCCCATAAGGACAAGGGGAGTTAATCTCGAGGCCTCTCTTAGTTCTGTAAAGAATAATTTATCGGCGCTATCGTCCTGGCCAGGCGGTCTGTAATAGACTCCCACAACGACATCCCCTTTATTCGTTCGTCCCTTGATCCTTACCCAGAGGCTCTCAACTTTGCCATCGCCGACCTGAAGTTCCACACAGTCCAGCTCCTGCTTCACATATATCGCCACCCCACCACCTCGCCTACCCTGCCTGTCCCTCCTGAAGAGCCTGTAACCATCTATCGCAACACCCCAGTCACAGGACTCATCCCACCAGGTTTCGCTTATGCCGATGATATCGTAGTTGCAGGACTGGGCCAGGACTTCTAGCTCATCCATTTTATTCCTCATACTGCGTGCGTTCGTGTAGAAGCACTTCAGGTGCGTCTCCTTACACTCAGCACCTTGTGGATCTGCCCAAAGGACCTCACTGGCACCCAGCCCCTCTGATTCTAGCGTACCTTCCCTTAGGTCTTCACCGGCGTGCCTGGTTTTAGCCCCTTCCCCCTTCTACTCTAGTTTAAAGCCCTATCTATCAGCCCTGCCAACTCCTGACCAAAGATCCTTACCCCTCTCCGAGAGAGGCACATCCCATCAGGTGCCATCAGGCCCTGTGTAGCATAGACCTTCCCGTGATCAAAGAACCCAAAGTTCTGCCGGTCACACCAGTCTCGAAGCCACGAGTTTATGTGAACAGCACGCCTTTCAGCTTCGATCCCCCCTATCGGAAGGACAGAGGCAAACACAACCTGCGCCCCTGATCCTCTAAGTAGTCGCCCCAAATCCCTAAAGTCTCTTTTGATCGCCTTCGGACTTCTCTCTTCTCTCTTCTTATGTAAAAGAGATAAAGAGAAATGAACTCATAAATGTCATAATACCATCTGAAATACCGCTTACTTGCTTTATTACCTCTGAGCACAGTTAGCTTGTAACATTTTCCTCTTCAATGAAGCAAATCTCATGAGTTTCAGATGAAAATAAAAATGCCCCGCGTGGCAAGCACGCAAAGTGAAGCTGCATTTAACTGCAGTTGGGGTCACGAGCCTCCTTCCCTCCCACTGGCACCCCACAAGTAGATAGCTGCGGCTTAAAGCCTTCCATGGAAAGTGAGAGGTGTCTCTGTCTTAAGCCATAGAGTGAAAATGGGAGGCTTTTTCGCATGGGCCTTTGCTGCTGTGACAAACGTCGTGGTTTCTTTTGAGGCCTACCCCAGCAATTCTCTTGTGCTGCTTTTTCAGGCAGAGATGATGTGAACACAGAAGAGGGCTTTTCTGGACCCTTCACTGTTATGGGCAGTGAAAAGTTACCACCTGTTAAACTACAAAGTAAGCACATTATATAAGTTTGTGCTTTATACCCAACAGAAACAGAGATATTGCAAACTTGATCTTTGCATTTAGGAGCATTTTTTTAAGGCTGTTCTTTCAAAATTCAGTTTTCACCTTCATTGTGAAATATGAAGGTCTAGCCCTTAACAAACTGTATCACTTTCTATTTATAGTTCTTTCTGTTAAAAATTAACAGTTGCCATTTCTCAGACAGTAAATTCACTCATATCACGACTATATTGAAAAAAAAAAAAAGTATGAATTCGCCTCTACCTTGTTTTCAGCTACAAGACCTTATTTATTCATCACTATGGCAACTGCTGCCCCAGCCCAGCTTAATAGGGAGCTTGTCTAGACAGCATTAAACATATCTGCACTTAACGCATGTCTGCTTTTAACAGCCAGGTGTGCAGAAGGTGTGGTGGAGGGAAGAGAGACAGCAAAATGGAATAAGTAAGAGAGTAAAAGCGTTTCAGGAGCCCTCACAAGTTACACAAGACTGTTTTGAATTCTGAAGGCCCTTTCTGAGTTGCAGTGTTAAAACGTTTTCCTTGCTCAGGACCCACGGATTTACTCAGACACGTGGAAGAACACCAAACTGGTTTATAACTGACTTGAGTAAAAGCCACCACCAGAGGTGGCTCCTCTGGGAGCAGAGGTATCTCTCAGAGGCAGCAGCCGATTTCATGGTTGATCCAGGCAAAGCACAACGTGTCTGCTGCTGAGCAAGGCCAGCAGCTCCTTATAAGGACCTGCGGGAGGTCCAAGTCCTGACTCAGACCTGCTGTGTTGACCATGGGGACTGAACACACCCCACACTGCTCATGTACCCACCATGGGAGGTCTGCCTCCGAAATGAGACTCTTTGCTCACAGGCAGTGGAGCAGCTGAGCCTGTGCAGACCAAAAGAGGTTCTTGAGTTCAGCTGGGTGCAGTGTGTGCAAGCAGAGTTTGTTCACCAAAATCTGGCACTTCAGCCATCCTGAAACATCTGCAAATATGTGCCCAACTCAGCAAGTACTTTCCAAGCGAGGAAAAGAAACATATTTTCAGCATTATCCTCACAGTGAAAGACAGCACTGCTTGATGACTAGAGTGGTGAGATGGGATATGGGAGATGCAGATACGATTTCCTGGTCTTCCCTCCTCCCAGAAAATGTCTCAGCCAGCAGGTTTGAAGATGCTAAATTGTCAGTGTGTATTTTTTGGAAATGTCTTTTCTTCTGTAATTAAATCCAGGTTAGAACAGGTCCAGCTGACATCCAGACCTTGAGCCTCCCAATGAGCAGCAGGCATCCTCCCACTTCTCCTGGTCCCACTTTTTGTCACAACGACTTTATGTTGAGTAAATGTTTTATCCACAATGAATTTAAATGAATTTAAAAATGAATTTAGCCACATTGACTAAATGTTGAGACATTCTCCTGAAAGACAGAGGGTAAAATACCCCTGGCAGAGGCAAGAGTTAAAATGTGACCTTTCCCATTACTGGAAATGGGAAGCAATAGTGTGAATCTAACCCTTCATATATATTTCTTATTTTCTGTAAGAGACTGAAAAATATAACACTTTTTTTTTTCCAAGCTAAACAAAGGAATTTAAAATTTAGAATAGTTCTTTTGGAAGGAACCTAAAGAGATCAAGTCCAACCACTTCAGGGCTAACCAAAGTTACAGCATATTATTGAGGGCATTTTCTAAGTGCCTCTTGGAAACATATTAGGGGGCAAGAACAGTGATAAGGCAGAGAGGAACAGCAATAAAAAATGATGTGGATGAGTCAGTCTTAATTTTTGCCAAACTGAAAACCACCTAATTATTCTTACTGCTTAGCCAATGACCCTCATGACCCTATGTGGACAAGATAAAAGTTTGTTGCTTATGTGTGGTGGATAAATAGCATTCCATGATGAATACTGAAAATTTTAAAGGCGTATGGCACCATGCTCCATCATACTATCACTTAGGAGCTGCATATAGCACTTAGCATCATCCTTCGAAATACCCTGTTAAGTGAAACACAGTTTCCAGGCAGAGGTGTCTGAAGGACTACACACCTGAATTTTTAATCGTTATCTGCTTATTAGGGATTTTTTAAATATTTAACACTTTAGTTTTACCCCTGTTGTAAGATAAAGATAGCAGAAAAGCACATACAAACCAGCCCGACATATAAACCCTGTATTACAGCTAAAATTAAGGAGTATACAAGCAGACAAAAAATGCTATCTCCGGTATTTACGTGTTGTTGTGGGTTTTTCTGACTGAGAGAAAAATCATTGTGGTGTACGTTGGCAGACACCGAACTTCCGTTTGGCACCAGGCGACACAGAAACACAGGAGTGTCCAGAATCAATTCAGGGCCGATGCCTGCTGGCAAGCAGGCTTATCGTGGGGATCACCAGAGATGGGTGTTGCAGCTACCTGCGATGCCAACACGCTGTTGCTGTGCTGCGGGGCTGACCGGTTGCCAGCGGAGTTCAAACAGTAAGCATCTCTGTACAGAAGACTGTTTTTCTAATAAAAACAGCACTAGACGATTATGTATCCCATGTCCTGGTTAGGTCCACTGCCATTTGCCTCTTTCACATTCATCCCAAACCCATGTTCCCAAGACTCTATCATGGTGTCCATGTGTTACATGCCAGTATCCCACCTGAACATCTGCAGAGTAATGTTGTAGCGTTTCATGGGGCTAGCTCAGCGTCATTCTCCTTGGAGGATTTGGTCCTTCCGTAAAGGGACATTCCTGCAACACGTTTGTTTAATCCATAAATAAAAAGAAATGGCAAGTAAAACACCTTATGCATTATATTTTGTAGATCTGAGGTATCACTACAGTCTCTCTTCCTAAACATAGTATTTTGAAAAACAAGTACTTTTTCTGTACACTTACTATACTATAGTAATGAACCATGTCATGATTTCTGCTGATACGTATAATTGTGCTGACATTATATCTACCTTTAGTACTCAAAAGTTCCCCATCATTTTTACACAGCAGCACTATGCCAACCTAGGTGTCACTGTTGGGCGGACATTGGCCATGAATCTGACATCTGTTTGTCATACAATACTAATAAACCTATTGGCTTGAGATTAGAAAAAAAACTCTGATCTGCATAATGCTCTACCAAAGCCTTAAAGTAACTGTGTAAACCTGGTAGAAGTCACTCTACTGCAGACAAGTTAATTACCTGTAGCTGTTTGGAAATGCCTGAATCCTGAGCCCTAGGATATAAGCAAACAATGTTATTTTGCTTTGAGAGTGCAATTAAGCTCATGACAAGCTTAATGAGAGCAGTAGCATAAACAGGGGTATGTTGCTAGGCATCTGTGGGCAGGGTCCTATCAACTTAGCCTCAGCAGTTACCACAGAGAGTTGGCACAATACATTCAGCTTAACCTTCTTCAGTCTCCTTTGTTTAAATATTTTGGGGGAGAACAAAATAGCTTCTTGAGATGACAAGTGCCTAAACTGAAACATTAGTTGTAAGAGCTTAATATTCCCTACCAGTAAGCCAGACTGCTGATGGTAACAGGGATTGTATGAGTAAGGGTTTAATCTGTAATCTCAGTGTTAGTATTGTCCCTAGGAAAATTAGCATCTGCATTTAATAAAGGATGCAACTTGCTCATACAGTATGTTGTTTTGTGTGTGTGTGTGTGTGTGTGTGTGTGTTTGATGAAGCCTCGTGTTTAATCCTCAGCATCACCTCCATTTCTGAGGCAAAGCGAACTATCAGGATGCTTCCTACTCTTTGACACAGAGTACAAAACCAGAAAGAACAATGTCTATCATACATACAGATGCTCCAGAAAGCTTATTGTTTTTCTACCCAGAATTGAAGTCCAAATGTCCAAAGGTGGCTTCTGACCTACTGCAAGCAGCTTCTCCCTGCTTCTGAGTCTGGCAGCCCTGCGCTACTCTACTGCAGGAGAACTGCCTGTGTGTGATGGTGCCTATGTTCTGATACTGATGCTCCTATGCACTGGAAGTACTGGGTTCATACTGGATTTAAGCATTTGGATATTAGGATTGGGTTATGTAATGCCAAGCCTGACAAAGCAGTGTTAGATAGAGTTTGTATTTAATAGCAATGAGTAAATACCTTTTTGTTTCATGTAACATGAAATGTAAATTTAAACATACGCTGTTCTTCATGGGTAGAACCAATACGGTACTACACATTTTATTGCACACTAAGATAAATGCAATATCAATCACTGTATTCTTTATAAAAGAATTATCTATTTATTGAAAAAGTAGAAAATAATTCACAGACTATAGCAAGAAAAACAAACTTCTGTCAGAAATTTCTTACTAGAAATCATGGAAATCAGAAATGCTGCAAAGTTCTACAGCAAAAAATAGCATTTTTTTCACTCGATTCACTGTCCTAATTGTCAAGGATGTCAATGTCCTCAAAACTTTATAGCTTACCAGGAAACATTAAAACAAGAAAACAAACAAATAAACAAAAACCTGCTTTAACTCTTCAGCTTATAAAAAACAAATATTTCCATTTCTGTAGTATCGTATCCCTCTCATAATACTCACTTGAGTGGACAGAGCTTTGTAATATTTGCAAATAAATAAATTAATTAATTAATTAACTAGTATCTTTGTTAGCTCTGCAGCTCTTCTGATATAATGTTGTACATTTGCTGTTTTTATTCCTCTTGTGCACTTGCTACTGCTTTTGTCTTGCCAAACCCTCTCTAGAACCACTGAAATGGCAGCTGGGCTAAGTAGCCTAACAGAAGGAAAAGGGGAGCTCTGGATGCCTTGAAAAATTCTCTGGTCTACAGTACTACCAAATAAACATTGATAAACTTGTCCTGATAAAAGTCATTGACAACACCAAATTTTACCAGTGTGATGGGAGTTTACTTCAGTGGGACAAGGATTTGGTCCATTTTTACTGACCACTTTGAGCATATGCACAAAGCATTTAAAGTAGTTTTCAGGGAAAATGTCTTATTTCTGTAAATTTCTTATAGTCGCTCTTCCATGCATTTGTTGTGCTTAGCTTAAAAAAACAGTTCTCGATTGGAAGCTCATTCAGAGAAATCCTAAAACCATCTAATGTTACACATTTGCCATCCAAAGCAGCAAAACAGTACTTGGCGTAGATGCTCCTTGATTATAAATAAGAAATAACAGAAATATTATCCTTTTTTTGCAGTAAACTACAGAGCTGCAAACCTTCCACACTGCAGATCTCAGGGTCAGATTCCTGTTCCAGCTGCAGCCTGACAAATCCTGGGAAAGAGATGAAATGCTGTGCAAAAGTAATTGAAAGCAGAAACCAGTTTTTGCTCATTGTTTAGATACAGCTGTCACTGCAGTAGGTTATAGGTTTGCATGGTGAACTTTATCTTACAAATACAAAACACAGAGCCTGTAGCTGTCTACACCCAAGGGCTGCCAAGGGCTGTGATGAACACATTTCCAGGCTGTGCTACAATGCCGTAGTCTTAGCAAGCCAGGACTGGAATGCGCGGTGTTTCTACCTATTAGACAAATGCCAGCTGAGCCCTAATTATATTAAACAAGATACATGAAACACACATACAGAAGAAAATCTGTTCCATTTAGTCCAATGGCCACATAAACCATCTACAGCCCTGTACCACCAGAGACTCCAGGAAAAGAAAGTATTGTCTTTCCCATTGTCTTATCTACTCATGCTTCTTTTTTGATCTCTGGAGAACAAAGTACTGAAGTTTGAAAAATCCCTCCAGCCCCAGAGCCCGTAGGCTGAACAACCCCTCCGGCATGTTATTTCCCAGCATAGACTGAGCACACATGTTAGAATACAGCTTTTTTACTTCTATTTTAGCTCCAGCAGCAACATTAATAAAGCATGGCAACTTGCCCTCATTCCAGTTCAGTGGCAGCCTTATTATACAATGTACTTTGATGTACAGTAGTCTCTTTGATAAAAGATGGGGAGATAAAATCATATTGCAACACAAAATCTGATCATTTATCTCACTCTTATTTAGGAGCATGAGGTTACAGCTAAACTGTGGTACATGTTCATCACATATTTGACTTTTTACAGGAAAATTTTGTTTTTAAAAAAATTGATACTTGAAATTTAGTGTGATAAGTGTCTTTTCTGGACACATTTCTCTCTGCAGTTTCAGTAGTAGTCTGGCCCTTCAGCACATTGTTTATGGAAAGAAGGGGAAAATGCCAAAGGGAAAAAGAACACTGAAGCCTGAGTATGGATGGAGCAAAGAATTGAGTAATGGCTGCTGGATCTGACCTGCCTTCTAAGACGGAATTGTAAGCCTTCTCAGTTTCTCCTGTGTCAGTCCTGTTAGGGGGTAGAATTTATTTCCAGTATCCATTGAGAAACTGAAGACATTCCCAGAGAAAGATAAAGATTGATGTTCTGATTCAATGAACTCATTTTCCCAAGAGGAAGATTACACATACTTAAAAATAAAACTGATGAAAAAAAATGTTCCTGAAGAGTAGGATTTAATCAGAAAAGTTACTGTAGACCATCAACTAAATAACTTTACATTTAACACAGAAATATTTACTCTTTAGCCTTTGAGAATCTTTGTCAAATTAGAACTGAGCCTCCTTAGCTAGTGACCACAGAACATTGTATAACAAAATTCAGACCAATTTGTCATTTCAAGAACATCTAAATGTATGGTAATGGGAAGAAATTAAGATAATAGAAACTTTATTTCTCTACTGTGTTAACAAACCTACCCAAATATTCAGCCAGTAGGATCTCAGTGCTCCCAAAAGGGTTAGTACCAACAGAATGAAACCAGTTTCAGATCTGCATGAAAAAAATAAGTAAACAGTGCAAAGTGAGTGCCTTGCCCAAGTATGATGCAGAGATGGTTCTAAGAATTAAAAAGCACTTTTCTTGATTAAGATTCCCAAAGGGCACAGAGAATGTGATTTGTCCATTAGCTTCAATCATGTGCTCTTGTCACATTACTGAGAGTAATGCTGCTCTGTAGCATACCACCACCCTCCACCCCTAACAACAGTGCATCATCAGCATTTGGGCCTGACTGCATTTTTTGTGTATCAGTGAAGGCCACTGGTATGAAGACTGCAAAACACGTAGCGGTCCCTGAATTCTTATGTGTAGTGTGAGGGAGAATGGAAAAGCTGGGAAAATGTAGGTCACACTCATGCAAAAGAAACAAGTGAACTCACAACTCAAATCACAGAAAGGGCCAAAGAGCTAGGTTCCTGAAAGCAATATCTGTAACAGCAGCTGTGATGGAGGACTCTGCCCTTGCCCTCGAAGCAGCAGCCTCTTTCACCTGCCCCTCAAGAAGTGCTAGTCCTGAAACTCCATGGACAAATTTGCACAGCCTGAGGGGACTGTGTCTGAAGATGAGATCCTGCAGTCCTGCATGCCTTTTTCAGAAGAGCAATTGCCATGCTTCCTGCAGCCAAAGCTGCTATTGGAACAGCTTTGCTCACCTGAAACCTAAGCCATGTGTTAATTCACTTGCTGGAAGACTGCCCTCCAAAGTCTAGCAGACAGGATCAGATTGTCTGTGGTGTCTAGCTTCCACTGGCTTTTGGCAGAGTAGGGTGGCTGACAGGGAGTTAATAACAGCACCTTCAATCCCATTCTAGTTGGAGACCCAAATGTGGGTTAAACCACAGGAAATATCTGCCAGTTTCTGCATTATGAAATAAATCTCATTTTGTCTATCTCCCTCCCTACACTTGTGGTTCCAGAGGTAAAAATGGTGAATCTACAATCTCTGGACATGCTAGGACTCTTTACAACACACAAATTTGTCCAGGTAGAGAGTTTTCAACTTTACTGAAACAGCTGGGTGTCTGAGAAAATTCACAAAGACAACTTCCATCCAACTGAAAGATTTCTGGGCATTCTCAGGGATACTTTGCTGATGTCCAACACAGTGAAACCACCTGCAAATTTTGGGCAGTGGATTTTAACTGCAAAGTTACATTCTGGTGATAGACAGCAATGACAAGGTCTAAAAATGACCCAGAGGAAAATGGTTTTAATCTTGTTAGGCATAGGCTAGACCCTAATGCAAGACCCAAGTGTGAGGCTCATACATAGCACAATCAAGACCTAAGTTACACTAGTCTGTTCAAATCTTTCGTTGTGTAGAAACTATGTCTTTGAATGATGATCAAATACACAAACATTTGCTATTGAATTTGCCTTCCAGCAGATAAAACAATTTTGTTTACTATTCTGTGCACTGCAGTTGTTCTGGGGATTCATCTTGTGGTGCTCTACCAACACTTGCTGCAAATTAAGAAGTTGGTAGAGTTGTTCCCTGCTGTCAACCCCCCTGCTCTTCACCATGTTTCATTACTATATACGACTCCCCTGAAACTACAGATCACAGGGGACCTAAATTCTGAAGACCACTGTTGAAAAGCTGTAGCTAAATACCTACTAACAAAGCTTACTGCACGTGTCACCATGAAGGCAGACCAAGGAGTGCAACATCATTATTTGCTTAAACTATTCTAGTGAGGTTGGTTGAATTTTTCTCACAGTTCATAAAAAGTATCTCAAGAGAAAGGGAGCACTGGTCTGTAAAATGTAATGCCAGTTTGTGCTCTTATCTGCAGTACGAACATGGTACTGCCTGATCCAGTATTCAGTGGAAAACAATTTCTCTGCAAAGAGTTTTAGATTGCAGTGGGATTGCTGCCAGAGCAGAATGTCAGTTTAGGCAACAGAGCCTTGAATCCAGCATTGCTATCATGAATTCTTCCTGGAGGATGCCCCGTTAGGCTTTAGATTTTGAAGCACGGCAGAACTGCCAACTCTTACTCACCTTTAGTGAGATTCAATCATTCATTACTTTGTACATCATTCTTCTTTGATAATGGGTCTCAGTAAAAAAATTATGAGCAACTCCACACATCCATAGGAAAGTCCCTCACATTCTGCTCTTGAAGCTAATTTTATAACCCTGTGTAAAAGGAGTTGGCAATGAGGTCTTTCATAAAGGAGTGGATCATTTCATTATTACTGGAAATATAGTCAAGGGAAGAAGAGCCCATCTGGACTGTATTTTTGCCAACCTTCCATCATATGGTGACACACAATTGCCGACATCTACATTCTTGTTTAAAATTCTGATATTTCTTTCCTTCTCTATCACCATTAAATTAAACCCCAAGGAAGAACTGATGTCTGGACTTCTGTGGAACAGTTGTGTTTATCATCAACCTGTGATTCCACAGACACCATTTTTTTCCCCTTTGGATCTTGAAAGACAATGTAGCTTTCAGGAGCTCACGGACTGGTGAGAAATGGGAAAGATAGAAATGCTTACCACGGGTTTTGCTAAACAAAACCTATTTTCACTCTCTCAGACCAGGTCAGAAAGCTAGACGTGGAGCCACAGTCATCTGGCTGTCCCCTCAGAAGGGACTGTGTGCCTCTCATCCCCCAGACAGGAACACAGCACCTCCCACATAAACACACTTCAACTCTGATTTAGCACAACCACTCCCAGGTGTTCAGTTTTCATTATATTACTCATGATATTGTCAAAAAGACATTCAGTTACTGCCAAGTCTTTGTCTAGTATCAAGCAGACTTGAATGGTCCAAGGGGAGATCAGGGTTCCTAGGGGATTCCAACGTATGACAGGATACGGCCTTGGGGAACAGTTTTCATTCAGCCTTACAAGGAGAAGAGCTGAATTCAGGGAATTCAGATGCTGCTAGAAAGTCGTGTGTTGAGTCCTGCCCAAACACAGATGTCCAAGAACACAACAGCTGCAAATAATGAATCACAGTCATTTCCAGAGACACCCATGTGGTTTTTGTTGCTCTCGGATTTGTTATGCGAAGCTCACGATCAAAGTTGGGAAACTTACAAAGAAAAAGAAGAACAGGAAAGAAAAGCACATTCTGAAAGTCCAGCAACTCAAAGGCAATTATGCAAGATTGCACTACTACATGAATCATTGCAGCTGATTACTGGGAGTAAAGCAGATGTACAGAATGTAAGTACAGGCATAGTGTTTCTGTGCTTTCATCTCTGAGATAATATCCATGCTCCCAAACTAATATATAGTGCGATCACTGTGCTCTATCATACTGATTCCCCAGATGTGCTTAAGAGATGGGAAGTGTCAGATAAAGATAGTATCTTAGTAAAAACTAATGGTTCAAGCAGGATCAAAGCTAGGCATTTCTCAAGGACACTTTAAATAGAATACATGAACTCTCCGGGTATAGTTTTAAAAATAACTCTCTTGGTAGAGGAGTCATACAGTCCAGACAAAGGTCCCTTCAATTTCTCCTGGGAGATCCAGATAAAAGTATAAAGAAAAAGGAATGTCCATGAAAAAGCAGCAAAGAGCTAACAGAGCAGTCTCTAATTCCAGGAACTTTTGTAGCTTTTCAACTCAATGTTAATGGTATGGGATACCAAGAAGTAGGAGTAAAGAAGTTCTTTTAGCTCCTCTTGGTTCTTCACAGAATTATTGTCAGAAGAAAAAACAGTAATAGCATTTAGTCTTGCTTCTTTCCTTCTCAAAAAAGATAGTGCAGGAAGAGCGTTAAAATTATCTTGCTGCATGGAAAACTAACTGCATCTCTGGAAATCATGTTTTCTGTCTTGCACATCGGCATTACTTTCCTGGGAGAGAGCTCCAAAATATTAGGGATTCCATAAGATGGTGAACCAGTGTCTTAGTCTCCCTGCCTTTCTGTGGATCCCACTTTGGCCATAACTTTGTTAATACCCACAACTGACGTGTACAATTGAAATAACTCTTGGTTAACTTCTGATTCTTCTTTTGCTTTATAAAATTCGTATCATCTTCTGTTATACATTATTAAATGAAACAAAAATGTCACTGCAGAGTATAAAGCTGTTGTTTTTATGGGACCTCATGCTATTGTCTAAAGTGAAGGGCTCATCTAGATAAGCTTACGTGCAATCCTAACTCTTCCATTGTGCATATATATTACAAAAAGGATATTTTTTCAGGGGAGCTACCTGATACATTTTATTAGCTATCTGATACAGTTAAGAAAGTCAAATAATCTTACACAGTTGCTTGATCAAGCCAGACAGAAGTAGCAAGTTCCGTGCCAAACAGATGTTGGAAATGATACTTATCTACATCACTCTTCTTATTCCTACATGGACAGTAATAAGTCTTGCACTGGATAGTGGCTTGCTCCAAACACAAAGTGACATTTTATGCCACAATAACATTTTGGAATAAAGCAGTGGAGAAGTGAAGTGCATAAAGCATTCTCTTCTATATTGCTGGTATCTACCTCCACATGGGAAATGCCCTAATTGTAGAATACATGTCAGTTCATGGTTCAGCTTGTCAGTACACACACCAAAGAGAATAAAATATTTAATCAAGAAAACAATGACATCTTCATACAAGCAGGACATGATATATATCCCAGTAGCCACAAAGAGTGGAAAATATTTAATACTTTGTAGGTTGGGTATTAGAAATATTACACCATCAGAGTTCTTCTGGGGAAGAAAGAAAGGAAAGAAAGAAAGAAAGAAAGAAGGAAAGAAAGAAAGAAATAAGGAAAGAAAGAAGGAAAGAAGGAAGGAAGGAAGGAAGGAAGGAAGGAAGGAAGGAAGGAAGGAAGGAAGGAAGGAAGGAAGGAAGGAAGGAAGGAAGGAAGGAAGGAAGGAAGGAAGGAAGGAAAGAAAGAGAAAGAAAGAAAGAAAAAGAAAGAAAGAAAGAAAGAAAGAAAGAAAGAAAGAAAGAAAGAAAGAAAGAAAGAGAAAGAAAGAAAGAAAGAAAGAAAGAAAGAAAGAAAGAAAGAAAGAAAGCACCTTTCTCAAATTGGAATTGAAACTGTAGATAAGTCTTTACTGAACAGAAATATCCTTGAATCCTGTATTAAAAAAAAAAAAAAAAAAAAGTCCTGAAAACTTGGAGGTATATATTAGGAATTAAACTAGCTTCCACCCTTTTTTGGTAGGCAGTACCAAAATATGCAAGAGAAATTCTCCTACTCAGTCTGTCATCTCTAAAATAGTTTTTCAGTATGGATCAGATCTTTGCGTGTATCAACCTCACCAATATATCTAACAAAGTGTTTATGCCCCCTCCTATCCTTACCGAGGGTGCAGGCAGGAAATATTGAGCGAGACGTGAGAGAAAAGGGATAATGTTCTAACCAGCATAACCTTGCACTCAGTGTGCAGTACCTTCTCTAACTGGGGGAAGCCTTTGGGAGCAGTTCTTTACCACAAACCACCTATAAGCAGCTGTTCTGTGCCTACAGCAAGTGGTTGTTCCTCCTCCTGTTGTAACTTGTGTGAACCCTCTCGCAGAGTTCATTAAGGCACCTGGTTGAGGTGGTAAATTGAAAGAAACTTCAATCATTTATTGGAAGCCATAATTGTAAACCTGAAATAAAGTGCTTGGAGGGATTATAGAAATCTTCCAGCTGCTTGAAAAATATATTAGTCCTTTAGGGAGGGCTGCAAAGATTGCTATTTCAGCTATTTTCCTGTAAAACTCATAAACATTGCCTCTCAAATCCCAAAATCTCCAGCCAAACTCCTGCTGAGCAAATGGAATTTTGCCCAAACAAGGACTGAATAAGGTATTCTGCAGTGAACTCTGTGAGCTTGGCATTGAAGTATTCATTGTCATGATAATGCTATCTATTCTCATTGAATCTGACAAGATGGATAGTCACAGAGTTTACTCGTTTTTACAGTTTGTCCCATGAGGATTTATTTAGCCTGGGAATTCACTTGCCACTAAATTTTCACAGTATATACAAATCACTGGTCATATTTGTGTTTGCCCTCTGGACACCTGTAATTTGTGCATCATAATTTTCCATCACTTGTTTATTAGGTAAGGACAAAAATACAAATGTCTTTTTGGTAGTTGTCAATATTTTTACAGCTTGTGGTTTTCCCTAAAACCAGAATACTATTAACAATAACTTTGTTCTCCTTAACTGCCTTTATGGATCCCTCAGAGGCATCCAGTAAGAGCTTCTGGATCAAGAAACTGAAAATTCTTGCTAACTTATATTACATACTTTAAAGTGCTGAAACTGTTGACACATGTAGTAATTTTTTTAAATTTGAGAATAAAAAGTAGGACTCTGATGTGCTGTGTGACAGGAAGTTTTTCTATAGGTCTACTCTTGCCATGAATTACTACAAGAGCATTATAGTGTAGCCTCAAATTACTGGCCTTCTTTATTAACACCATGTGCACAATGCAAATATCAGCTGTATTGTCTTGGAGCTGTACAGGACCTTGAAAGTGTCCTGACCTGGACTTTACTGGTACTGTCAATTCCCATGATTATCACTCACAAATGAACTACACAGATTGTGTTTACCCTCTGTCGGAGGCACAGCACTGTGTGTTATTGTTATGTCTAATGCCACCATTTGCTAAGGGCAGAACCAGACAAAAAAATAAAGAAATTGGCTGAGATTAGCCTAACACATTCCAACTTCACAGGCCTATATGAGAGCCAGACGTAGGAAATAGTGAAAGAAAGTACATCTAAGTGATTTGAATGTAGAAAATTCAGATTAAATATTTCGAGAGAACTCAGTTCCGATTTCAGTCATGTTAAGAGGTGTCTTGGACAGATTCCAATTCAGATAACTGCATGAAGTCCAATTCTTCCTTAAGACGTGACTGAACAAATACTACTTGGATGATCTAACATCATTGCAATGGGCATAATGCAAAATCTGGAACAGAGTGACCTCTCTGATACCTGAAACCGTGTATCTGAGTTATGACCATGAGATCTACTTACATTTTCTGCACATTTTGAAGGAGCCAGGATAATTTCTGAACTGATCTAATGCTGTTGAGGACAGCAGCAGTGCTGGTATGTGCCAGTTAAAACACAGTCAAGCAGTTTTCTTTCAGTGGCACTTAAAATGAAGTGTGAATATTTCAAAATAGAAGGCCTAAAATTATACTCAGCAACCCAAATAAGTGGCTTGATTTTCAAGTGAATTGGGTGTTTGAAAGGTCTCATTCAGCTGTTGCTATTAAGCATCCTAGAAAATCAAGCTGCCAATTTGCATACAACTACACATTCAATATATAGACAAATGTGTCTGCATGCAAACACATTCATCGTTCTCTGTTTTTCCCATCTTCACTCAGAAAAGAAAAAAAAAAAAAGAAAAAAAAATGTGTCAGAGAAAATCCAAGAGAAAACATGGGTTCAATAAATGGCAGGATGTGAAGTATTACAGCGTATGGCTCCACATAACACAGATGACAATCTTTGTCCCTGGATACCCCATATTTTTTTGGCTCATGAGCAATAAAGAACTAAATTTATTCTAGTGCAAGCAAATTCCCATTTGCTCATTCCCATGGATCCTGCATATTGCCTGTTTTCTCTGCTTGTACTGTACATGACAATTTCGCAAAATCCCCCTAGAAGTTGATATTATAACAGGACCTTCTTACACACATAGCAAATATACAACCGATAAACAGAGTGAGATTCATGCCCCTATTTTTAAACTCCATCTATGCAGGCACGTACCTGTGAGTTGAGTGTCTGTACCCACAACAGTCAATGAAGTCCTAGTCAATTCAGTCTGTATGCTGCAGCAAACAATCAAACTGACCAAACACTGGTGTATGCGCTTTGCTATGAGTCAATTTCTATTCTCCATTAATTAGACAGAAACGCACAACATGGGTGACCTAAAATGAAGTAAGATGTATATCACCTCCAAAGTTTCCCTGCCTGAGTTCACTCCCATCTTCATTCAGTTGTCAAAAATCTCTGTGAAATCAGCCATGTTTTTCTACTTAAAATCTTATTTTCCCACGACTTATGTGGTTTATTCCTCTCCTTTTTCTCTTTGTGACTGTCTAACATTCCTGCAGTCTGACCATCTTGCCTGACCTTCCAAGTTTCTCACAGGGCACTTTCTCAAGTCCCATTCTCTTCTCTTTTACTACTGTATTTCTGTTGATTTGTTTGCACATGCAAGCCTAAGAATTAACTGGGGCTGTAGAAAAGTCTTAATTTTGCCTCTTTACCTTAGAACTGCTTCATTCTACCAAGACAAAAAATTCAGCAAGCTTTTTGCAGTGAACATTGCTTTCAGTTCAAGCTGTTTCTGGACCCTCACATTCAGGTCCTAACAAATGTCAGGGACATTCTTTTGCATAGCATAGAACATAACTGGACCTTGATACATACTTCTATATAAAAAACATCACTTTTCACTACATATAGCAATAAGCAGTGAGAACTCAGCCTTGATCCCCCTTTTTTAATCTGAAGGATAGACCCATAGAGATAAAAGCAGGCCAAATTTACTTATCAGGTCTTTGCCAAGAAAGGACTTTGTAGGGAGAAGATTTTTTTCCACAGAAAAAATTATTCCATGGGAAAAAAAAAATACAGGTTGCATGTAAAAAAACCATTGTACATACCAGTGTGCTTTTAATAAAATGACAGTTTTTGTATGTAGACAACAGAATTCACTCTCATTTTAATGTGTGGTATGTCTCTGGTTTTCTTGTATCCGCAAGCCCTCAGAAGATATATTTTTTCACATTCTTCCTTGGGGGCTTTAGAAAGAAAAGAATTTATCCCCAACAGACCTGAATATATTCTTCCTCCTCTAAGTTCTGTCTCCCTCTTAAGTCCAGCATGTCTTGAAGTCGAGTGCATCCTCAGTAAGTTTGCAGATGACACCAAGTTAGGTACCTGTGTCGATCTGCTCGAGGGTAGGAAGGCTCTGCAGGAGGATCTGGATAGGCTGGACCGATGGGCTGAGGCCAACTGTATGAAGTTCAACGAGGCCAAGTGCCGGGTCTTGCACCTGGGGCACAACAACCCCAAGCAGAGCTACAGGCTGGAGATGAGTGGTTGGAAAGCTGCTTGGCAGAGAAGGACCTGGGAGTACTGGTTGATAGTCAGCTGAATACGAGCCAGCAGTGTGCTCAGGTGGCCAAGAAGGCCAACAGCATCCTGGCTTGTATAAGAAGCAGTGTGGCCAGCAGGGCTAGGAAGTGATTGCCCCCCTGTACTTGGCTCTGGTGAGGCCGCACCTCGAGTACTGTGTTCAGTTTTGGGCCCCTCGCTACAAGAAGGACATCGAGGTGCTTGAGAGAGGCCAGAGAAGGGCAACGAAGCTGGTGAGGGGTCTGGAGAACAAGTCTTACGAGAAGCAGCTGAGGGAGCTGGGGTTGTTCAGCCTGCAGAAGAGGAGGCTCAGGGGCGACCTTATCGCTCTCTATAGGTACCTTAAAGGAGGCTGTAGCGAGGTGGGGATCGGTCTATTCTCCCACGTGCCTGGTGACAGGACGAGTGGGAATGGGCTAAAGTTGGGCCAGGGGAGTTTTAGGTTGGATATTAGGAAAAACTTCTTTACCGAAAGGGTTGTTAGGCATTGGAATGGGCTGCCCAGGGAAGTGGTTGAGACACTATCCCTGGAAGTCTTTAAAAGACTTTTAGATGTTGAGCTTAGTGATATGGTTTAGTGAAGGACTTGTTAGTGTTAGGTCAGAGGTTGGATTTGGTGATCTTGGAGGTCTCTTCCAACCTAGACGATTCTGTGATTCTGTGATAAGGAAACTTGATTCTGTGGAGGGCACTGTAACAACAAAACCTTTTCCTTCAGGTGAGGAAAAAGATGTGTTAAAATACTACACCTGGATTAGCTCTAAATTCTTCTTTCTCTTTTTCTCATTCTAAAGCCTGTTCTCATCAATAATGCTGCTTTTAAATGGCTAAAAGCCAACACTGGGAAACAATACATTTTTCTCCACCTCTTCTCCATTTCCTGGCTACAGTAATGTTCCTGGTATAAATGCACAGACCTAATGGTGGATAGGGGTGAGAAATGATGGGGTGTGTTGGCCTCAATTAGATATATGTACCCTGTCAGAAGTACTCGTGCTAACACTGTGGCACTAAGAGTATTATACCGGAGGATATACTGGGAAAGCCATGTGATCTTTCTCCTCTAGTGTGATATAGTGCTCTAAATGTAAATTTTCTATAAATCTTGATGCAAGCCTCAAGCCTTTACATGATTCTTTATAAAACACCCCTCTAAACAACACCACTGTTTATTTGAAATGTTACTGAAATCCTGTTAGCATGACAGTTCATGTGAGTTCTCCCAAGTGTTCTCATGAATGCATTGTATTAAAAACATGCCACATGGGAACCTCGCTGTGTCACCCCGACATTCTGCAACAATTCCCTGTACTCCCAGGAGGACCACACATCTTTATTACCTAATGTTTGTCAGCCACATAATTATTCCTGATGTGGAATGAAAAGCAAAGCACTGTTGACCAAAGAGCTGTCTAAGGAAAGTAGGTGGCATAAGACTTTTTTCTATTATTTCCCTACTAATGATAACCATGTTTTCCATATGCCTTGAGTACCTATTTGATATACACACTGCCCTAATCTTTGTTTTAGTAATTTACTTCATATCATATTACAAATAAACTATTTCTGTAGGAATATTGCGAACATATTTATTTTCCCTTATACCTATTTTCATTTCAGAAGTGTTACATGAAACAACTTAGTCATAGTGTCTATTTTAAATATCAAAGAAGGTTAGTAAGTATAAATTTTGGTGCTCGTGGCAATGTTTTTGTACAAATATATTAGTAAATATGAAGATGTGAGCAAAATTAATTCCTGATTTAGTTTTTTTCTGGGGAAAAAAAAAATAGACTCAAAGGCAGTGAAATTGAATAGACACAGAAGTGTCACAGAAGTAACCAGTGCTATGGATCAAACAGCGTCCTTGTTTCAGTCTCGACCACCAGGAAAGGGGAGACGCTGGCAGCAGTACTTAGCAGTACAATCAGGCCATCTGCATGTGCATGTCAGGTGCAGGAGGTCTGCTACACAACATCACATTTGCTGGGCGGTGAGGTAGCATATGGTGCCCGTGCACCAACACCTGCCTGGTACAGCTCCTGTGCCATCGGGATCATTTCCTCTCCTTTGTTCAGAAGGTGTAGATGTGGCCGTGGGCTTTGCATATGCTAAAGGAAATGCTTCTTGGGTTTTGCTCCACCCTGCGTCAATCTATGTCTTGCAAGGCCAAGCATCATTTTACAAGGCAGTATGCAGCTAGACATCCTCTCCCAGTCCTTAGAAAATACCACAGATATGCTGAGATCAGTTGCACACTAGGTTGGGATTACCCAGTACTGTCTGCTCTTAGGCATTTGGAAATATCACGGGCTGACCTGCAAAGAAAATGGTTATCAGCAGCATGGACAGCATTTTTTGGCCTCTCCAGATCTACTTCAGCCACATGGACTGTCACCAGCCCCTTCATGTCAATGTGAGACACAGGAGTGGCACAACAGTACAAGGAGAGACAGGTGGCAGAGAGATTAACCTGCAGAAAATATGTAAGGGAGGAGAGTGGAAAATCAGCTGAAAGTAAATATTGACTTAATGCCTATATCAACATACAGTTCTCCTCTCTTTTCAAAACCCGAGGGGACAGACAAGCAGGTTTGAAACAAATCTTCCCGGCAGTGCAGATGAGGCTGCTGTGCTGGTGTCACTCAAACCCCATCATTGTTAATCATTAGCGGAGATGAAAAGGTTATCAGGGAGAGACAGGGAAACAGAGCTCAGCCCATAAATAGCACCTGCTTCCAAGAACCACCTAATGACTGCATCTTAGAAATCAGGGAGAGTCTGTCCAAATCCATTAAGGCACTTAGCATAAACATGTATAAAAGATCTGTTTAGTTTGGGTGAAGGAGGAAAGAAAAACAGAATCCCCAAATGCTGGGAAAATATATAAAATTACAGACAGTTTCAGCCATACTAAGCGGTTCATGGCCTGTCAGCTTCTCCATTAAACCCACACTTTCAAGATGTTATTATTCAATTGTTAAATTTGCTACAGGAAAGTAGTAAGTTACATTAGTTAAGCCATGTTGGTCAAGTGCAAGCAAGCAATCTTTCTGTCATTATTCCTTTCTTTATAAGCATTTGAAAACAATTACAAAGCCATTTTAAATGTCAATAGCACAAGGTTTAAGAATTCAAGGGGCTACCTATTTCACAGTAATAGTATAAGGATTAACAAAATTAGAAAGTGGGCAGCAATATGAAGCTATAAAGCTCTGAAGCAGTATGAAATGCAAATACACATTTAGGTTGGAGAGTGCAGTTTAACAGCCAAGATAAATTTTACTCTATTGACAATGATAGTAGTGAGGGCAATAAAAAGGTGAGCATAGATTAAAAATATCACCCACAAACAAGGAAGTTGGGCTTGATTTCTTTTTCCTTCTTTTTAGCACACAAAAGCAATTGACTTTGACTGCAGCTTTTCAGAAAATGCTGGAGCTTTGTCAGGAATTTATTTCACCACTATGCTGCTAAGCTTGCTTAGACAGACTGTTGCATCTGTGGGCCTATCCTGGGTATTTGGGAAGGAATGGAAACTTGAAAATAAGTCAGTGAGTTTTGCTGTAGAACTCTGAAACAACTTACAAGTACTTTTTTCTTTTTTTTTTAATTGGTGTACTAGGAATGGGAAATATCACCTCCTGAATGTGAACTAAAAAGTGTAGTAACTCTTTTGTATGTATTCTTTAAGTCACAAAATGTTCTTGTGAGACCCCACCTGGAGCACTGCATACAGCTCTGGGGATCCCAGCACAAGAAGGACATGAAAGTATTAGAACGAGTCCAGAAGAGGACCACAAGGATGATCAGAGGGCTAGAGCACCTCTCCTATGAAGAGAGACTGAGGGAGCTGGAGTTGTTCAGCCTAGAGAGGAAAAGGCTCCAGAGCGGCCTCATAGCGGCCTTCCAATACCTAAGGGGGGCCTACAGGAAAGCTGAGGAGGGACTCTTTGTCAGGGAGTGAAAAGAAAGGACAAGGAGTTTAATGCTTTAACTAAAAGAGGGTAGGTTTAGATTGAATATAAGGAATACAGTCTTTATTCTGAGGGAGGTGAGGCACTAGCACAGGTTGCCCAGAGAAGCTGAGGATCCCCCTTCCCTGGAGGTGTTCAAGGCCAGGCTGGCTGGGGCTTTGAGCAACCTGGTCTGGTGGGAGGTGTCCCCGCCCATGGCAGGAGTGCTGGAACTGGGTGGTCTTTAAGGTCCCTTTCAACCCAAACCATTCAATGATTCTGTGATTCTATGAAACTGCAGTGGGTAATTTACCCTAGAACAGGTTTCATTCTCATCCAGGTCAGTAGTGATCAAGTGTTGCTGATATATGATCACCATTTGGAAGCCAATCTAATATACACTACCAGGCTCAGAAAGCAGACAAAAATGGAATTGCTGTGAAAATAAATTCTTCATGAAGAACTGCTGGTGCATATCTATACATTTTGAGGGTTATGCTCACAGGAGTCCTGGCTGATGCAGAAACTATGAGTACTGGATCCTGAAGGCACTCCCTTGCTGATCCAGAACTTACATCCAAGGTTCTCATCTTGCTTACCTCCCAAGACCCTTTTTAAAGGATATCCATTTTAAAGGACAGTTTGAGTTGATGGGGATTGTACTCGGGCATGCACAAACATACCCAGGTTCTGCATAGCTCTCCCTCAGGGGCTGCAGGTGAGTGCTGCTCCTGATGCTGTTTCCAAGAGCAACGTAAAACCACAGGTATTTCACAAAAGGACATACAAAGAAGTAGTATCAATCAAAGAGCAGTAGCATATTAATAGTCCTCTGTTTCTGTTATCAGTCTTTGGAAAACGGAGGTGAAACTTACAGTGTGGCAGTTTTGTTAACCCTGCTCAACTTAAATATAAAGAAAAGCAACTGGAGTTTTTACATAAGGACACAAAAAGCTCTTAGTTTAGGGAACATACTGCATAAAACAGGGTTCTGAGAGCGTTTGCTCTACATAATGCTTGATAGTTAAGGCTTAGACTTGGCAAATTTTGCATAATGAAAAAGTAAATGTTGTTCTTGAATGTAAACTCTTACAGCTATTAGTAGAAAACCACAGCCCCTAATCATTCCCCATGGCATGCTTTCAGTTTCCTTTTTAGGGTTTGCTGGAGTTCCTATGCATTTGCTGCTGTTATTCACTTTTCAAAAGCTACCTTTTCCCTTTGTTATCATTTTTTCAGTCTTCATTTACGTTTAATCAGTAAAGTCTCTGGCTAGCTTAGGGTTTAGATCCTTTCCTTCTCTCACCTACTGAGTCTTTCCTTACCTCTGCATTGTTCCTTTTTTTCTCTCTTTTCCGTCTCTTCCTTCCAGCAGCAAAATAACACTAGTGCACAAGCAACTCATGAATAACCCAGTGAATATTCTCTCCCTTCCCCCTCTTGTTCCTCAGTCATGACAGAATCTTTTGTCTTTTGTTTAGTTAAATCGACTTTCTTAGCTTTCCATCAAAACCACTGGAATTTTTGTCCTTACATGGAGATAGGATCAGACCATCCCTGATGCACCCTGACAGTAGCTGCCCATTAGTTCACTAATTGGGTGTTCAGCTATTCGGAACATTTTTAATTCCTGGATGACTTTCTTTGCACTGATTTGCAGTTCTTAGCTGTTGTCCACAAAACAGGACCAGGAAGGTGAGGGTGCTGCCTTGGGGCAGCAAGCATCCCTACAGTAGAGGAAGTGCTGTGCTTTACCCACACCTTGATGGACAGGGTCAAAGTGGCAGGCAGACAGCTCTGAAGAATGACTTTCTGTGCTGTCAAAAGTTTGTTAGAAACTTGATATCAAATAATTCCACAAATATCAAATGGCCAGTACTTTTGTTTGCTTAGGTTTGTGCACTTTGAACTCAATGAATGCTGAAAGCTCTTTCCTGCAGAGAAAAATTGTGAATCTCCACCACAGCATCATGGTACTGAGAAGTGTCAACAAATGAAAGACCTATGAGATGGTCCAGAAACTATTTCACAAATGGCTTGTGGAGTCTCACAAGAGTCTCTGCTGGTTTGAATTGCCAGAAGAAAAGCAATTTACTTAGCACTTCCTTCCCATCTGTGTCTTACAGCTCTCAAGCATTGCCTCTCTTTGTGTCTGTCTGTGATACAACAGTGATAAAAGGCAAAGTCACTCAAAACTTCTTCCTTAACTTTTTTTTTTTTTCCCCTGTGATATATCACCCAGGAATCATACTATGAGGGAAGTAAATGGAAACAAGTACATCAAATCAGAGAGCAGCTGTAGTATTAATTATCTCTTTTCCTCATAGAGTTCTTCACTGGCTTGAGTTTGCTTGAAGAGGCTCTTGAAACGCAGCGACAACCAAAGTTTATGATAGTGGATTACACTAATACTGTCTTTTTCCCAAGGACAAGAAAAACTCTTATTTCTGCCTAAAGTTGGCAGAGTTTCTATGCTAGTCAGGATGTTTGCACTGAAATATTTACAGCAGGTAACAATTACAAGACAAAAGCCCATCTTGCTATGACACATTATAACAGATTATGATTTCACTTACAGTGAATCAGGTTCTTTAAATCCTTAAAATAACAGCAAGCATGCTTTTAACTGCTATCCTGGGTGAAATTACAGCACATCGTTTTTCCTTCCATCCTTTTAGCTCGGTTCCCAGAACTCTCCATACCTAACAATCTCTGGCGGGGGGGGGGGGGGGGGGGGGGGGGGGGGGGGGGCGGCGAGAGGGTACTCAGTATATAATTTAGCAATTTCACATTTTCAGTGAGGAAAAGAGTGAAATCTCTTTTGTAC
Organism: Anser cygnoides; assembly: GCF_040182565.1. Lineage (NCBI taxonomy): Eukaryota > Metazoa > Chordata > Aves > Anseriformes > Anatidae > Anser > Anser cygnoides. The sequence goes on from NC_089912.1 coordinate 28,986,722, forward strand.
TGAAAAAATACATAAATAAATAAATAAATATTTTCTGACACGTTTACTCAGACAGAAGTACTTACCTTGCTCCCACAAGTCACATCAAAGCATCACCCACTGGGCACTTGGTAACGTGGTGTTCTATGGTGTTCTATACCAGGAATTCAGCATTAGACAATAACATCAGTAATACTAACAACGTCTTCACAGCAGACCCATTCAGAATCATCACCTCAGTGCTATACTGACTGCAGGTAAGTACTGAGCAGCTGCCTCAAGCTCTCCTCAAACAGGCCAGGACTGGTGCTGCTGGCAAGAAGATTGGAAGTGTCAGGGAGCTCTCCAGGAAAATGAATTTGCCCTTTATCTAGTTTATGTGCCAATAGAGAGAATGCATTTATTAGGCTAACTACTGCAAATGAACACATCAATAGCAACAGTGGTAAGAAATGCCTCCTTCCATCTTTAAGCCAAAAAAACTGTGTCATTTCCTCTTGGACCAGAGCCTTGCTGCTGTGATTCATGCTCTGCTCGGTTTGGTTACTATAATCCCACTGCACCTTGAGCTATACAGAAGCAGAATAAAAAGCTAAAGAACCAGAAACATTCACAAGGATCTTCGCTGTGGAATACTTTCATCTACAAGATGAGAGTGAGACTTATCCTGATACAATGAAAGTGCCATTTCAAGTACAGTCTTGGCAAAAGTCCAGTCAGCTATTCTTGAGCAGATCCTGATAGAACGACAGAAAAAGTCAGAGGAAAGTCTTTTATGTCAGTGACCAACTTATTCACACAATGGGTGAACATATTTAATATTACTCTCAGGCTTACATCCACTGTCTAGATATTCCATTGAGAATAGTGCAGGCAGACAAAAGAGAGAAATCTGCTCATCTCATGCAATTTGCATTGCTCAAGCAGCCTCTGGAGCTTAAGATACACTTTTTCTTTTTTTTTCATAAACAACAAATTTTGCTAAGAAATAGCACTTTGGATTCTGCTCTCTTTGGCTCATCTAGTGGATCTGAGTCCAGTGGAGTCTCTCTGCAAGCTGGGGAAATCTGAATTTTATGAACTCCATGAATCACTACCAGCTTTCCTCACTTGACTCCAGAGTCTCCCAGTTTCAATTCTTTGGACATGAACCACTTCAGCAACAACATGAAATACAGGGTGGAGGGTTCTTCTGATGCAGCTCATGGCTGTGAAGCAGGGTTAGTCATCTAAAGACCGACAAAGGACTTTAAAAAAAAGCTGAAGTAATGTCCAGTTATTTAAAGGAGAACACTGAGTACACTACCAGCACTTCCCTGTAACAGCCTATTCCAAAACCAAGCTATGTATTCCAGCCAAACTGATCACATTTGTTATCATTTTCATGCAGTATCAATGACATCCGTATTTTGAATGAGATCAAACTAAGAACTGAGAAATATAACGCAATCATTTTAGCATGAGTTTCTAGAATGAATGTTACCATGGTTCCTTTTTACACAGTATGTGTTTTACCTTTTTCTTTTTCTTCTTTTTTAATCAAGAGATCAGATACTGGTAGACAGACAGTGAAGAATATAAGCAAATCTTCCTGGTGAAGTGCATATGACTTAATCAAGTATACCGAAAGTCAAGGTAGATAGCTCTCTTGACTTAGGCACATTAGAAGAAGTGGGTATTTGTCATCGCTATGTGGAACTGCTGTAGATCCAATTTCTCAAGTTTCTAATAAATGTGAAAAACATTTTTTTTTGTCTTTTTGTTGTTGTTGTTTTCTGGTTTTGTTTTTTTTTTTTTGCTTTGTTTTGTTCTCTTTAGTGCCATATCCTCTAGAAGAACAGAATTTCATAACAGGCTCAGCTTAAAACATGTGTTAGAAATCTTGTCTGTATTTTCTGTCAGAACATCTTTCAGAGATATGGTAACCTGAGGAGGATCCCCATATATCAATCAGGCAGAGCCATCCAGTCAAGGACACATTATTTGAAGCACTGTCATGAATCTTAGTGGAAGTCTTCCATTGTTTCCAGAGAAATCCAGAAAAATGTCCTATTCCAACATCTCACAAAACTTATTATGGCTTGAAGCTGCACAAAGCAGGAATAAAAAGACAAATTACCATGGCACCTGCAGCTATAAATATATATATATAGTTATAAATTTATAGCTGATATTAAAAAGTGGATGTATTTATATGCACACAAGAAGTTCAATATTGTCTCTTTGAAAGAAATGCCTCTATTCTAACAGTACCTTGTCTAATGTTCTCATGGTAACATCAAGCCATGCAGAACTGTGCTACTTGAAATCTGCTCATCAGTGGCAGCCAAACCAGTCATAGTTAGAATCTAGAACTGCCCTAAAAATGTATTTTGCTCTTACTATGTTCATGCCTAATCAAGTAGAATGAAAGAATAATCCTCAACCAGTAACAGTTCAGATTTATGTGAGACTTGACAATGGATATCCATCAAAATAAAGCAATTGGCTTTAATTGTTTCCAGTCATTCACAGTGGAAAATCTTATCAAAACATCTGACAGTGACTACCTTGACTTAATTTATCTCCTGAAATTAAATCTGATTCATACTACTGAAAAATCTGGTGTTTCACAAACCAAGGCTGCTTTTGTACTAAGTCAACTGTACTACACTGTTCTTCCCCTTCCTCCACCCCAAGAAAGAACTGGGGGGGGGGGGGGAGGAAGGAGGGGTGTTGAATCCAGTAATTAAATATAGATTAATTTTGTCTACCTAAGTACATAAGTAGGTTTCCATCAAATTAACAAGTTATGAGTCTAGAAGATCTAGGGTAAAATCTTCAGAAGTACTTCAGTCTAAATGTAGATTCCCAGATGTAGATCCCTAAACAGACATTTTAAAAAATAGGGTGTAGGCTCCCAGCTCATTGCATTGTCTAACACTTAATTTCTTTGTGCCATGCTTTTTACTCAAAGCCCTGGCTCCAAGGCAAATTCTTTGAGATAAATTATCAGAAGTGTCAAAAATCTAATCTCAAAACACTTTATAAGCAAAAAACTGTGTATCTTCTGAAGTGCTTACTGGCTACTACTTATGCAGAAAGATACTTAAACATCAATAGAACTTTGTTGTAAAGTTACTTTGGAGAAGCATCTTCAGCTGCACTGGTGCAGCTCAGGGATAAGACCTAACACATGCTTTTTCATTCTTCTGACCTCTTCATAGAATCATAGAATGGCTTGGGTTGGAAGGGACCTCAAACCCTCCTGCCATAGGCAAGTACGCCACCCTTGTGGTCAGGCTGGCCAAGGCCCCATCCAGCCTGGCCTTGAACACCTCCAGGGATCGGGCATCCACCACTTCTCTGAGCGACTTGTGCCAGTGCTTCACCTTACAGTGAAGAATTTCCTCCTAATTTCTAGTCTAAATCTATCCTCTTTTAGTTTAAGACCATTTCCCCTTGTCTTATCATTATCTACCCAAGTAAAGAGTCCTTCTCTATCTTTTTATAAGACACTTTTAAGTACTGAAAGGCCTCAGTGAGGTCTTCCTGGAGTCTTCTCTTTTCCAGGCTGAATATTACCAGCTCCCTCAGCCTCTCTTCATAGGAGAGGTGCTCCAGCCCTCTGATCATCCTCATGGACTGACTCTGGACTCGCTCTAACAGCACCACATCCTTCTTGTGCTGGGGGCCCCAGACCTGGATGCAACACTCCAGGTGGGGCCTCACAAGGGCAGAGCAGAGGGGGAAAATCACCTCCCTCCACCTGCTGCCCACTCTGTTGATGCAGTCCAGGATGCAGTTGGCATTTGGGGCTGCAAGCGCACACTGCTGGCTCATGTTGAGCCTTTCATCCAACAATCGTCCATACCCATTTTCTTCCCCCATTCCTAAATTGCCCATAGTTCTCTCGCCCAATGTCCCATTTGCAAACAGCTAACCCTGAAACAAAGTTAATGCCACATGTTCCAGCCCTGCTCTCTGGCAGCACAGAGACTGTGCTTGATGATCAAGAAAGTACTGCTGTGGATAACTCTATTGCTGTTGTAATGTCCTTTATGAAGAAAATTAGTCTTCTTTAAACAGAGAAGCACAGTAACTTCTCTGAATTTAGCCCTTGCATTATTATTTCTTGTCCTTCTCCACACTAACCTGAATCCTGTGTTTCATTGTATTTTCTCCCCTGCTCATCTTGGAAATCAAGTAGGGGGAACATCAGCCATAAAGAACAGAAGTAGTCAGGAGAGGCTACGGTCATAGCACATCCTGGTGGAACTTCTCGGTTGCTATGGTGAATCTCTCAATTTTGAAGATGAGTGTGCTGTAGTGGCTAGGAATAAGCCAAGCATAATGGTTTTGAGATGACTATCTATGCTATGTACAATAAACACTTTCGCTTGTGTACTTCAGTCAATGGTTACTGCACAAGTTGGTTTCTTAGATGTTTACTATCTTGATATTGAGGCATCTTTAAGCCTCGGTAGCTCTCATGCTGTAATTGTTGCTGAAAAAAATAATGATAATAAATAAATAAATAAATAAAAAGTCTTCCTTCATTTTGGCTTTTCAAAGAGAGAGGAAAGAAACTCCAATGAGTAGACTAGGCAGCATTAAAGCAAGGTGTCCACAAGGGTGTAACTGAAGAGTTTCTGGGGGAAATTGCTATTCCATTCTTCACCTTGCCAAACAGGCATTTCCTGGTTAGTCAGTTACCACTTGTCTGAACCATATTCCAAGCTCAGAGGTCCCTTCATTGGTGTGTAACAGTGCAGCTAAAATATACAGTGCTTCACCACTGGTCAGCTCACACATCGGCTCCTCCAACCAGGGCACATCGTGTTTTCTGGCTGATGGAGGTACCATCTGCACAAGGTCTAAATTTCTCGGTCATGTAACAGGCTGGGAAGCAGAAAGCTCTGCACATCTTTGATTGGGATTTACTTTACTGAGGGTGAAAAAAGAAAAAATATATATATATAAATATAAATATAAATATGAAATTCATATTTAGAGACACTCTTAGGACTCAAGGAAAGGTAATCAGCTCTTGGCAGATTGTACAGCTGTATGCATGGTAGACTTCCCCAGAGTGTGATATCTAAAAGAGGAGGAATCCATGTAAAGTTCCTGAAATTATTAAATCTTCTTTACCTTTGTCATTCCAAAACCCAGCATTTACAATTCTCATATATTTACATTTTGTGAAGAAGACATACATCTCCCAAAGAAACGCTTTACTGTCCCATTGAAGGCAAGTGTGTGACCTAGGAATATCTTTGGTTTGGGTCCCTGGTGCCCGAGGTCTATTTTGCATTTTCTCTGCAGCCAGAGAAAATAGGAGCTGAAGTTTTACGTTAAAAGAATATAAAACGACGTTTACAAATTACAATACATCACTACTATGCATCTGGAAGGAAAATAATTATTCCTTCTTCTTTTGTTCCCCCCTTCTCTTTGCCCAAATAGCTCCTCCAGAGCAGAGCTAGTCAATAGCATCCATCAAATGATGGGGGTGAAGTGGCTGAGAAAATAGCTCATGCATAAATTTTAATTTTGTCATCATTTTCTGGAGTTTTTTACTTCAATGATACCATAGGAAATACAAATTTTTTCTTAGTTTTGTGTGTCTGTGTTGAAAACTGGCTCTGTTTTTTGGCATTTGAGCTTTAAAACACAAATATTTCAACAGAAATATTTTGCAAACAGTAGATTTTTTTGGCTTAACTTTTTTGTGAAAAGTCAATTTCTGAAAAAGAATGATGATTTTTTTTGACCAACCATTCTGAGCATTGATCTTTCCCTTCCAGCATGGAACATTTTGTCAGTGAATTATTGCACAGAATAAAATTACTTTCTTTGCTCACTCTAGTAGTCACTAGCCCAGCTTGTTTCAAAGAATATGAGGAGCACTATTTATTTTAGACTCAAATTGATTTAGTCCACAGCAAGGTCAATGAATATACTATTGACAGTAGAAACACTGAAACTGTGCTCCAAAAAAAATAATCTTACACGTACAAAGGAAATTCCAGTCTACTGCTGCTTGAAATACATCCTCTACTTTGAGGTTCTGCAACGTGAAGCTCTGAAAATGCTGGACATTCAAGCCTAAGCAGTTTCAATGAACTGAACTATGTTTATCCATTTCTAAACTGGTTTATGGCTCATAATGGAAAGGAATTACTGTAACACAGCTCTTATAGTTCCCATCAGTAAAACTGTCATTTTAACATTCCATGGCTCTGTAAGGTCATGTCACAGCCTTCTCACTTCAGGTCTTCCCAGTCAAATTAATATTTTACTGCAGCCTAGTCCATTAGCACTGTTATTGCCTCACTAATCATATGCACCTAAGTACCAGTCAGCTGATATGTGTAATTAAGTAATTAGATATAACCTGACAATTTGCCATCAAAAACAAGAATTACATTTAAAGCCTTGAATAAGCACAGGCGGGATTAGGTGACCCACACAGAAATGTGTGCCATATTCTTATCACTTGTTTTCACCACAAAAGTAGTTGTATAAGGACAGGGTAAAACCTTGGCTCTGCCTCCGCAATGCATTGAGCAGTGAAGCTGAACAGGCACAGCTCAATGTTTTTCTGCTGATTTGTCAAAAAAAAATTGATCTTGCAGCATAACAGCATAAGGATCTTAGGGTGCTTTGGGGTGATAGGTGTCATGGGACACTGTTTACTTTGAAGATACAAGGCAGTTAAAGGAAACATATATACCACAATATGACATGCGTGGCCTCAGGTACCTTTATTCTAAACCGCGCTAGATTACTAACAAATATACACACATATGGCCAAGCATTTTTTATGTTTCCAGCTTGGCAAGACATAATAAAGACCTAATCTTGACTGGTGATCACCTATGATGGATGATGGGCTCAGAACCAGATGTGCACACATCTGCCTTTACTGCCAGTAAAATATGCCTCATTGGATGTTAGTTTTTCCCCTTCTGTGCTTGATGGATACACAGGTACATAAGTAGCTGTGCAGCAGAAGGTAGAGGTTTGAGATAATAGGAGGCTGCATTTTCTACCCATCTTTTCTTCTATTCCATGGAGACTTGCTGCCCACTCTTCCTAGGAGCTGTTCCCCATGGATCACTACCACATGAATCCAATCCCTGTTGCAATCCCCCCTCAATGTAGTGGAGAGAAGGAAGCTATGAGTATTGTCCCTTCCTGAGCACAGCAACAACAGCAGACATAAGTCTCTGAGGAAGTAAGACCACTGCTAGGCAGTGTGTATCCTCCCAGACAAACTCAGAGCTTCCTAAATAAACATGCTCTGCACTCATCCATTCTGTCTTTGCTTACTGCTTGGTCTTTGTTTCCACGTCATTGATAATTGTCAGCCTGGACCTCCATTTGCCACATTACTGCTACTCACACATTCTCCACCAATACAAGAATCAGCACTATGATGGGCAAGCTGAGCAGACTTCCACAGTGAATTATCTCCAAGTGTTAGACCAATCAGGGTGTATCCTGAATTTTGAGTAGACCCTGTCAAAAACCAAAGAACCTGGCAGGAAGATGAGTGTTCTCACACCTGCTAATCAAATTTGCAGGGTATTTAGAGGCACACTAATAGGAGAGCACATTAACAGACGCACGCTAATACCTGCTTGTATGTAGGGGTTGGAAGAGCAGCTGTAGAAGATGTACCGAAGATATAAGTCAGAAGCAGCTTGCAATGGCGATATCAATGTATATGTTTTAAGAACTGAAGTTTCCACTTGGAAAATAAATAAATAAATATATATATTTTTGCCAAGCTTCCTAACACCTATCTAAATACTGGAGAAGGAAAACCAAAGTGACATATACTGGACATCCAGTGTGCTGCCGTGAGCACTTCATCCCAAGACAATGCATGCAGGAACACAGTAAGTGAGAGCCGAGAGGAGCTACTGAACTACCTTTATCCAAATAGAGGAGCCACTGAACTACCTTCATCCAACTCCAGTGTTTCAAATATCACGAGCAACTGGTGCAGAGAAGCCACAGACCTTCATCCTTCCTACAGAGCAAAATACCAGCCTCTCAGTACTGTGGAACCCTCTTGGGCTTTGTGTATGTTATCTGAACAGAAAAACCTCATCCAGAGATATGTCTAACATGAATGAATGTGCCTAAACCAGAAGTAACGTAAAGTAGCTGCCTTGTCATAGTCGGTTAATTGCTTTGTTGTTCTGAGGCTCGTTTTTGCTGGTTTGGTGCCGCAGGCAACACAGTAAAAATGCATGCATATCTGATGTCCTCTAGTAGTCTGCAATCTAATTATACCAGCCTGTTGTTAGCACCCTTTAGTAAGACCTAAATTCAAGAGATAAGACAGAAGTGGATGAAGAAGATATAGCTGTGAAGGTTCATAGTATAGGAAGCCATGAAAAGTGAATGGATATGTTTCTGACAGCAGAAGTAGCCTAAGCCTCTCCCAGGAAAATATAGTAATTGAGGTGCAATGCATAGCACTTACACTGAGAAAGAAAAAAGCAAGAGATTAAACAAAACCAGGCAACATGGCTTGACAAGTAGTTCAAAGTCTAAAGCATGTTCTGGAAATAAATAAAGCAGTAGTGGCTAATGGACAGTTGCTAAGACAGTCATGATTTTTTTTTCCCTTGTTCTGCAAATACTGCCGCAATTTGAATTCCTGACCCACTTGGATGGAAGAAATTGCCAGGAAGATTCTGTCCCACAAGCCATCATCTGTATCTTGTGATTTAGCCAAACCATCGGTTTTGCCAGAAGTGAGACTCATCCAAGATGTAGCAGGGGACTGTGCACGAGCAGCCTGGGGTGGTGCTGTGATTTGTCTGCAGCATTGGCTAGGGCAAGGGAACTCTTCATCACCTATAGCCTGCCTGAAATGGGATGAGTAACAAGCCCACTTGCTCCTGGCCATCACCATACTTGGAGGCAAACTGCTGTAGAGTCACACAAAACCAAAAGAGTCACTCAGTCCAGAAAAATAGCACTATGGAGGAGGCACCTCAAGAGATTCTCTAGCATACACCTTACCCCTGGCACTGCGCTGTTTGCTGCCACCAGAGAAGTGGATGTGGGGAAGCACTCACAGAAGAAAAGATCATGAGACCAAGTGAGTTCATACCCCCTCACAGCAACAGGGAAAGAATGGGAGACTGAATCTAATTTGCTACATATTTATATTTCCCTTAGACTATGCAGCTTTTGTAAGTCCAGTCTAAAAATAAAATCAGAATGTTGGCTGAAATTTCAAAGAATTTGATGAAAGGACTACAAAGCACTGTTGAAGAAAGAGTGATAAAATGATCCTTTTTTTCCCACTGAGATTTTCACTCTATTCTTAACTCTGTTTATTTTCCCCTCTGAAACATTTTAATTACTTGAGAAGCAGAACACACTTTGAAGGAGAAGCTGAAAGATTCCATGTGTTTCCAAAAATTTCAAATTCTACTTTTGATTTATGGACCGTGTATTTGATTTCTGGCTATGGAACCAGCACAGCAGCCTCAGGACAAAAATCCTTCAGAAAATTAATACTTAGTTTTGGTCTTGTTACTTTCCTTTTTTTTCATTTTCCCAGTAGCACTTGTTCCAAGTGCAATGTTGTATACTTTCAGTAGTTTTCAATAGTATTTTTCTTCAGTATTGCAGTATTTTCAGCTTGAAAAACAACAACAAAGAATTGTGAGGAGCAAGGACACAGTGTATCAGAGTATCAAGCAAGATTTAAAAAAAAAAAAAGAAAATAAACACTGGTTTCTTGAAACCTCTAAAGTTATTACAAGAAGTTTTGTGCACAATTATTCTGGTGTTCAGTTCAAAACTTAGAATTTGAATAATTATTTTTATGTGTACATCTGTAGTAATACAGTAATATGCTAGAGTAGATGGGGAAGTGTTCAAACATACATGTTTTGTTTATGGATTAGACTACCACTGTTTACTTTTGTTTTTTCTAGAAGCCTCCATAAGTATGGAAAAGAAATGGCTCATACCGTATGTATCTAAGATGTTTTCTTTTTCTTTGACTGTGCAGGACTGGACTACTTGAAGTGAAAAGTTTTAATTTGTGAAGAATTTGCTAGATTTCTTTCAGTTTTTCTCTAAAAATAGATCTTCCAGGGCTGAGTCATGGGTCATGTCCTGATGTAAACAGGGAACAACAAGCACAGGCCAGCACACAGCATTGCAACAGAAGCAAATGTTTCAGCAATACAGCTTGGAAAAGATGCTCACACTACAACTTCTACAAGTAGCAAAACTTTCTGGATTAATCCCTTATCTGCCTTCCAGCACAACAGTCATAATACTGTCACATTCAACCACTCCTTACCAGAGCTGTGGGCTGATACCTTTATCAGCTTGGAGTTATTTTATACTAACAACTCATGGGCTTTCCTGCAGCCTGAGCAAAGCATGGTTGTTTTGAAACAAGTGGAAAACTATTAGTCTCATCAATGACGTAAAGGTGTATCCAATGATCAATATCAGTCAAGAAAACTATGTGGGTAAGTATTTCTTTCATTTGAATTCCTGACACAGGAACTGTGAATGACTTACTGTTTTATAGTTGTCACCCAAGTCATCTCAGTTTGGAATCCGAAGCCAGATGCATTAGTCATTGATTACATCAGTCAACCTTTTCTGTAAAAGGGCAGCCTGTCAGTTTTGGCCAAGCATATGACTATACTGCAGAGGGGATCTTATCTGGGCTCCCACACATGACCTGGCTACCTGCTGCCCACTCAGACACAGGGGCTGCCAGCATTGCAAGGCAACCACTTGCCCTAGTATACCTAACAGAGCTGGTCCCCAGGTGCACAGGACAGCCACATCCTTATTTCAGGATGACTCCCTTGATAAAATGACATAACCAATGTAACTTGTTATTTGGAAGTAGAGTGGGGAGGAGACCATACTCTCTGAATCTATGAAAAACAGCTTGCAGACTTGCATATGAAAAGCTCACACTAGCCCTTCATTACCAGGATGTGCAAGTGAGAGAGGAAACAATCCCCCAGACACAGTTTGTAATTGCTTTCCAAAGCTGGACAACCCAAATAAGTACATGACCGTAACTCATCACTTTGTTGGAAAGTCAACTGCTATAACTAGCAGCGGTGGATGTTTCTACCAGGCAGACAACTGTGATGTCAGTAGTCAGCACTAGTAACATGGCAGGGATGAAAACTTGCTCAAGAGAACGGGCTTCCTCAGCTCCTTTGGACCATGAGGTGCACCAAAGGATGTTCTTGTCTTCTCCCAGTCACAAGAAACACACGAACAACAGTAGAGACCAGTCCAATGTCCTGAAGATGTCTGCTGATCACAAAGCCAGATTCAGCCACATGGAAGGTACCAAGATGGGGCAGAGATTTTCCATTTATCTCTTTATACAGGCAGAGTTCTCATTTACTTCACATAACACTGTTGCTACTGTGATATCTGCCCTCTCCCATATTTTAGAAAACCCCACTTACCCTGCAGCAATACCCAAATTTGTACCAATAATAAAGATCGCCTGGCATAAGTGTAATGGCACACCTACAAGTGGCACGTTGGCTTCTGAAGTGGCATTTGACAGACTGAAGGCCAGTCCTCTCCTTCTGTAACATCAGTGCCTTTGCCTACTATGTGCAATGTGACCAAAAGCAGGGTGGCATAGCTGCATATCTTCTGCAGGGGATGATGCAAAAATACTTAGTTTGAAGGAAGCTAAGGAAATAGTGGCATTATATAGATTATAAGGGGAAAATAGATGAGAGTTTCTTTTTCTTCTGTGCCCATATGTTGTCCTAGAAAGGCTGTTTCAGAAAATCTGCTACTTTCTAGTTACTTCATCATTCTGAATAATGCCTGTACTGACATACAGTCTAACCAAACAGTACTGATTATAAAATAATCAGAAGAATTTGAAAAATACTTTTTGTAAACCAGCTGCCTCTATACAAATAATCATACAAATGTAAAAAGAGCAAATGCGTGTCAAACTATGCCATGGACCAAAGGACAAGTTTAAGAATCAGCCATGACTGTGCAGCCGTGCCTGACAGCAGGAAGATTTCACGAGTGTATGTTCTTCCAGAATAACTTTTTCTCCTAGATCTATAATACCTGAATTGCTAGCCCTCGCACCAGACACTTTATGCAGTCCATCAAGGTACTTAATGACATTGCATATTTTTTATTCAACACTGGCACCAAGGAAATGTAAATGTACTGGTTAAGTGGCATATGATATGTTCATGTGTTAGATTCTAAACATAATCTTGTCAAGCGATGGATTAACTGGATGATTAAACACCTGGATGAGACTAATTAGCTGGTTAATTTATAGTTTGAACAGTTGTTTTTAAAATTAGGTTCTACTTTTTGAAGGGACGCAGGAAATATATGAGGTATACCTTTTTCCCACTGTGAATTGCTTTTTGCTGAATTCATATCAAAGTCACCCTAATATGATATCAGATTAACTTGGAAATCTGCAATTGCAAATATACTATCAGGATATAGAAAACAAATTCACAGAGAGATCTGCATAAGGTTTTCTTGAAGTTACAAGAACAAAAAATGCCATACTGAATTCAACACTTCTGCTGATTTGTGGTTATGAGTGCTCAGTCATGTATGCACGCACACTTCTAACAATATGTGGCTATGAGTGCATAAAATGGCATTTGCATTGATTTCACCAGTTAAGAAAATCAAGTCCACAATTAGGACAAAAATAGATTTTAATTACAAATGAAGGTTATATAACTGTAAATGCAGATGGAATAATTAGAACCTTTTTAGTGAAATCCTGAATGCTTATTCATGAAGCCATAGAGCTATAGCAACATCTGGCTCAATAAGAGAATAGAATATTCTTTTCATTTATTAAGTACCTGATAACCTGAATAGGCAACATGGTTCTGAAGTGAATCACATGTGAATACATTGCAGTTTTCATTTCTGAAAATCACACTAGTACATTGCTGAATGATGCATGAATATTTTAAAGTAAGGCACCGATGAACAGTACATAAAGCAGTAAGTGAATGAATTTAACATCTTACCTGTGTATAACAGTGTCCTGGTAGTGTTGTGGCAAAAAAGTGACATCTCTCTGAAAAACAGAAGACAGTACAAAGATAGAGA